>NC_090935.1:334646709-334949739 GCF_040938575.1 Ambystoma mexicanum
GGGATAATTGCTGACTCAGCAGTCTCAAAAGACGAATAGGTTGAAATGTAAATACCCCACCCTTTCCTGAGGTATGTTCCACTGTACTATATGCATAATATCTACAATACTAACTATACATAATCCCCGTTTCCCCACCCTCGTATATGTGGTCCATTGTCTGTTGAGTAATTCATCTCTGTACCATTACCAACTACTATAGCAGGTTGGTTATTTGTTTGGCCATGATTAACCTTATAAAGCATAATACACTATGCCTCATGCCCATATACACTCTATGCAAAGGTTTTTCACGTTTTTTTTTGTTGTCCAAGCTCTTTATTATCTTAAAAGAACACAGCACGCTATACATTCTGAAAACAATTTCTCAAGATATGGTCCCTAAACAGCGGATCTCTTTTTCCAAGATGAGTAATTCCACGGCCCTTCTTATTTCCGGCAAACTACCCAAATCTTTACCACATTCTCCTCTGTTCTCTTGTATTTGAGACTTCAGACCTATGGGCTTCAGGCTCAATACATCCTCTACGGGGACAGATCATGGCAGGAAGTATGTGAAATGTAGACGCTACAAGTCTTCTGATGGGCTTCACTTGGACATTGCCTGAGACAGATTCACGTTCAGTGGCTTAATACCAAAACGACTTCAAATACAACTATTCCTACTCCTAACAATACTAATAATACTAATAATACTAATAATAATAATAATAATATTAGTAGTAATAATAATAATAATAATAATAATAATAATAATAATAATAATAATAACAACAATGACATTTTACCTAGACCTTCATGCCGGGTTCCTCCCATTTCTATGAGGTGAAATTATTAAACATGATATGCCTTGAGCAATAATTTGGGTGTAGGCATTATCCAATGCAATAATACATCCTTTGCAAGGTCCATAAGGTTCTTTAAACTTTGTGGCTATATAACATATGAAAGGGCATACACGTATTAGAGAAGCATATTATAGATCACCATCAACTTCCACGTCTTGCTACCACAAGACCCTGCATATGATTTGTGGTCATAAAATCTCACTGAATGGTAGCGTATTGCAGACTGGCACATGCACTTACTGCACCTGCAGGGAACCAGGAATTGGGGGTGGGCATTGTAACCGTTAAGGAGGGGACTAGAGATGGGCACATGTGTATGTGAATGTGTGTGTGTATGTGGGAATGTAGAGGGGACCAGGAGACCGGGGTTGTGGAGGTGACCCTCCCCTACAGAATACAGGGCAGAGTGTGGGGAGGATGGAGTTTGCGCATGGGTGTAGCGGGGGAAGGGAGTTTACAGAAAAAGGATGTTTCCCTCCAGTACTGAACTAGGCTTGGTAAACTAGGCATCATTAAAATCAGCACGTGGGAAAATCATCATAGATCCCTATTAGCTTGCCTCCGGACTGATGCTATCTTCTCCAACTTTTCCAAACATGTTTGGAAGAGTGGTGGCACAGAGTTCTTGATCAATGAGGCCCTCACCACCACCCCCTGCACTCTCTTCCTTTGTGAATATATCACTTTTCAACCCCTCCTTCCTTCTCCTCTCAATGTTCTGGCTCTTTATCATCCCCCGGGTACTCTGAGCTCTTTCTTTCCTGGCCTAACCTTCTCCTTGAGTGACTTCCTACTGTCATCACCATTGTCAAGCCCTCTACAGTCACTCGCCTCAAACCTATCTCCATACTATCTGACCAGACCTTCTACTCCCTTAATGACCAGCTTACCCACTCTGATAGGGTCTCTATTGAACTTTTCTTTATATCTACTTTCTCTCCTTCTCTGATCTCACCATTGACCCCTCTCGCTGTAATTATCCCATTGTTCACTTTAATCTCTCTGTTTTTCCATTATATAATCCTCCTGTCCTGCCTTCAATGACCAAGAGTACATTCAAGCAGGACTCTCTTGCCCCTTGCCTTGATGATGTAAGGATGTTGCTCCTACCACTCTCCCCTATTCATGCCTCTTCCATTGAATGTGCATTTTCTTGCTTTCAGTATATACTTCATGGCTCCATTTGACCAACACAATCCTGCATTCACATTCCCACCTTCCCATCCCCGTTCTCAGCCTCGAATCACCTCTGAGATCCAGGTCCTCGAAACAAAAATATATTGTGACGCAAGAGCTGGTGAAAATCACAGAAACCCCTCCATATTCCTACCCTACAAAAATGTCCTTTCTGCCCTCATCTCTGCACCGGGCTCTACCAAATCACCCAATTCACAAACCTAACCTCCACCTTTCACAATCAACCCTGCACATTATGATCTATCCTCCAAGCTTTGCTCACACCTCCCAAGCCATTATCCATTGGTTCCTCCTTCTTTACTAATGACTTGCTCACTACTTTTCCTCTAAAATCTCACAAATTTGTGACACTATCACAGCCCTCCTCTCACTCCACAGCCCTCCTTCTGTCCACACCTCACACCACGCCTGTACTATGCTCGCTTACTTCTCCCTTATCTCTCCTATTGAATTAGTAACCATCCTTCGCTGTGCCAAACCACCTTATGCTCCAATCGGCACTTTAGCTCCCCAAATTTTTAAATTAAAGACATAGTCTCAATCACTTGCCCTTATCTAAGTGAGCTCTTTACCCTCTCTCTCCACTGTACTCTACGCTGTCTCCTTCAAATCTGCAACTTTCCTATCCCTATTGAAGAAATCCCCTGCTGACCAACCATCCCATCAATCTACCAATGAGGTTGCCTCCTTCCCCATTACTCAAAGTTCCTTCAACGGTTGGTCTTCAGCTTACTCACTAAGTATCTTCAGGATAATGGCCTTGCAGACACACCTCAATCTGGCTTCCATAGTAAACCCTCTATAGAGACTGCACCCATGCATGTATCCATCTTTCTCTATGATGTTCACCACTCAAAACTCCCATCTGTATTCATCCTTTTGGACCCCTGTACCGCTTTTGACATTTCAACCACTTCTTTCTCTTCCTCGCTCTCCAGGACCTTGGATTTTGCAAATCTGTTCTCAACTGGATTACAGTGTACCTAGAAGGCCTATCCTTAAATATATCCCGCAACTCTCAAACATCTAACCCCACTGCTCTCCTTGTTGGTGTCCCCCAAGGATCAGTCCTTCGACCTCTGCTTTTTACCTTTAGTACCTCTGCCCTAGGAAGACTCATCTCTTCCTTTGTCTTTCACTATCACCTTTTTTGCTGATGACACTTAAATCTTTTTCTCCATCCACTTCTTCACCCAATCGACTTTGCAATGTACCAACTGTCTCACTGCAATTTGTGACTGAATGGCTTTCCCCTGCCTCATGCGGAACTCTTCAAAAACTGAAATCATAATTTTCCTGGCTTTCAATGCCATACCTTCCCTCCCCTGTTGATCTCCTTCCTATCTGACCTTAGCCCCTGCTCAAGGCTAGCCATCTGGGGTCCTCTCTGATACTGACCAGCGACTGCAACAATTCATCACTACTACTGCCTCTTCTGCTCATATTAACCTCCTCAATGTGCAGACAATTCACCCTTTTCTTATTATCCACTCTACAAAAAATGTATTCTACACAATCATGCTCAGAATACTCTGGCCTTCCCTCTGCACTCCTTCCACCACTAGACAAAGCCCTCACATGTCTGACCCCCACTCTCCACAAAACTAACCAAATCGTCCCTGTTAAATAGCACCTTCTTCAGACTTATTGTGCTTATTTAGACATACTTTATTATAAGTTTCATGAGCTGTTAACTATGAAAGACCACCAGGTCCCATCACCCAGGCTCAACTGTTAGGGTTGGAACACTGGAGCTGAGCTCATATCCAAACATTCCGAACACTCTCACAGTGTTCCATGCCAGCTCATACCAATGCATGAAGTAACATCACAACACATCTCCTCCCTTTCCGATGACAAACCAAACATGCATCAAGTGCATCACAACACATCTCCTCCCTTTCCGATGACAAACCAAACATGCATCAAGTGCATCACAACAGTACCCCATTTCTACCTTCCATTATCATGTTGGTTGGCTCTACATGCACAACTCCTCCCTTTTCATGTTCCTTCTCCTAATCTACAAAGCTATCAATGATCTTGCTGCTCAGCAGCTTTATAATTGTATGGGCCTCATTACACGGAAGGCAGTGATCCAGGGTGCTCTTAGCACCCTGGACCATGCCGGTAAATTACCGGCACCGCCTTGGCAGAAAGGGGATTTACCGCCCCATTCCAAGGTTGGTGGGGCGGTAAATCCCCCTTCCGTCATTGCCCTTCCCCATTCCCATTTCTGCCCCATAGGGCTCTATGGGAATGGGGAAGGCGCTAATTACGGCACTGCAATTTTGTGGTGCCGTAAATAGCTCCGAGGTCCCTTAGCGGGTTGGTTTTTAACGCCTGCAAAAAGCAGGCGTTAAAGCACCAACCCGCTAAGGGACCTCGTAGTAAGGTGGTAATGGTTAACGGTCACCGTTACCATTAACGGTGGCCGTTAACCATTACCGCCTTCCGTGTAATGAGGCCCTATGTCTGTTTACTTACCATCTCTGTTCCATTCTTTTGCCCTACTCGCACCGTTCCACTGGAGAACACACTGCCCATCAAAATCAAAGCCATCGTGGATCTCTTCAAAATTCGGCTTTAATGTCACATACTTGCTAGATAGGAAGTTGCCATGCCATCATCTCCATCCTCCCTATCTGCCTCACAACTCCCTGCAGTAATGATCACTAGTGCAATCTACCTCTAGGAAGGAGTACATGAAATGCCCCCCCATCTTTTTGGGGTGGGGGGAGAGGGCCACCAAAAAACATTGGAATGGCCCCCCCAATGCATGGGGCAGTTCCTTTTTCCCATCCTGGAAACAGATTGGCACATTAATGTGCCCATCCGCCCCAAAGGAAGGGGCAAAACAGAAAGAAAATCATGCAAATATACATGAGTTAGTTGGGGTGGTGAGGCGGACACTAAACCACCTTGGATGTTTGTAATGGAAAGGGGGGTGGCTCTCTCCTCCCACCCAAAATGGAGGGGCAGCTCTCATGTAGACCTCCCTGGGGGCACATTGCTAGTGCAATCTGGAAATCTGCCCCTAAGAAGAGGCACATGTGTTTTACTGGTGGGTGAGGATCAGTAGACCACCAGCGATGGCTAGAAAGGGGGGCTGTGATCAGAGAGTAGTAGTTATGATTTGTTTTTGCTGGGTCTCCCATATGGGGCGACCATCTCCAAGTGCAGCGGCTGTCCCAGGGAGCCTGACAGGGTCCCCATCCCTTCCCTGGGGGAAATTTGTAACGCAGCCGAGCCAGAGCTCCAGGATTTTTGGGATGTGATGTCCCTGGCCTTGGGTGGCTGTCTCCCATGTGGGTCCACCGTCCCCATGTCCAGTGGCAGCTCCGGCAGGGTCCCCATTGTTCCCCAGAGGGAAAGGCTGTAATGCAGCCCAGCCAGAGCTCCAGGCTGGACTTGGGGATGGTTGACCCACATGGGAGACGGTTGGCCAAGGTCAGGGACATCACCCCCTGACCATCCTGGAGGTCTGGCCTGGATGAGTTACAGAATTTACCTCTGTAAAGGGAGGGGGACCCTGCCGCGGCTACCTCGGACTGTTGCTGCAGTTGGGGATGATCAACCCACATGGGAGACAGCCGCCCAAGGCCAGGGACATTACCCCTGACTTTACTGGAGCTCTGGCTGGCCTGTGTTACAGCTTTTCCCTCCAGCAAAGATCGGGGACCCTGCTGGGGCTCCCTGGAACCGCTGCTGATTTTAGGAATGGTCAGACCTCATGGGAGACAGCCGCCCAAGGCCAGGGACATCACCCCCACCCAACCTGGAGCGCTGGCTGGGCTACGTTACAGAATTTCCCCCAGGGCAGGGAGGAGGACCGTGCCACGGGCTCCCTGGCACTGCCGGCATGCTTGGGGGTGGTACAGCCAGATAGGAAATGGATGCCCACGGCCTGAGACATCACTTCCAACCGTCCTGGAGTTCTTGCTGGCCTGTTACAGCATTTTCCAACCTGGGATTTCCGGCAGTGTGCCAATACCTCCCAGAGGGTATAAGCTATTTGCAGGAATGCCTCTTCTTATATTGCACATTACTCATGCTTATCTGTTAATTGTTGTCTGTCTTGTTGCGCCCTTAATACCAAGGGTCAATGGCCGCGCAATATAAATTTAGTAAATTAAAGTAAAGTAAAGGGACATCACCCCCGACAAATCTTGGAGCTCTGGCTCGACTGCGTTACAGAATTTCCCTCGGGAAAGAGATGGGGACCCTGTTTGGGGCTCTCTGGGACAGCCGCTGCACTTGGGTATGGTCGCTCCATATGAGGGACAGCCCACCAGGGTCAGGGACATTACCCCTGACTATCCTGGAGCTCTGGCTGGCCTGCGTTGCAGCTTCTTCCTCCAGGAAAGGTCGAGTACCCTGTGAGGGCTCCTTGGGACTGCCGTTGGACTTGTGGACAGTCAACACTTTTTCTTTTCCACCCAGGTAGATGGACCCACACATGGGAGATACTGTTTTCATTAGGACACCTGTGGGAACGCGGGAAGGTAGGACATGTGTTGTTGACGGCATGTTTTGGTGGGTCAGTGGTGGGAAATGTCTGAAAATAGTGTTTTTTTGCCAAATGTTGGACTTTGCCGGGGCTTGTGGGTAATACATTCTGGGGCGATTCGCGCAGGTCAGACCTCTGTGGATTCCCACAGGAGTCTTCTTTTCGGAAATGCATGGGGTTCCCTGTTTTCCTTGGTGGCTTGGACACTGCAGGCCCAAATCTGTAGGTTGTCTCTGCAAACCCTTTGAGGGTTACCAGTTGGTTACCCATTTCCCTTGGCACCCAGATGGGTTTCCTCAAACCTGTGAGGTACTGTTTTCATCGGGACACCTGTGGGAATGCACAAAGGTAGTGCATGTGTTGTTGGTGGCATGTTTTGGTGGGTGGGCAGAGGGAAATGTCTGAAAACGGTGGGTTTTTTGCCAAATTTCTGACTTTGGCAGGAATTTTGGGTAATAACTTCTGAGGTAATTTGCAGAAGTCAGACCTCCGTGGATTCCCACGGGTGTCTTCTTTTTGGAAATGCATGGGGTTCCCTGTTTTCCTCTGTGGCTTCGACACCCTAGGCCAAAATCATTTGGTTGTCTCCCCAAACCCTTTGGAGTTTACCAGTGGTTTAGCATTTTCCCTTTGTGCTTAGGTTGGTGCACCCACACCTGTGCGGTACTGTTTTCATTGAGACACCTGTGGGAACATGAGCAGGTAGGACATGTGTTGTTGGCGGTGTGTTTCGCTGGGTGGGCAGAGGGAAATGTCAGAAAATTGTTGTTTTTTTGCAAAATTTCAGACTTTGCCAGGGATTGTGGGTAACACATTCTGGGGCAATTTGTGCAAGACACACCTCTGTGCATCCCCACAAGTGTCTTATTTTTCAGAAATGCATGGGGTTCCCTGTTTTCCTTGATGGCTTCGACACCCTATGCCCATAACTGTAGGTTGTCTACAAGAGAAAAATCCTGCAAAATCTACTGACAGACTTGGGGTTACCAGTGATTTAGCCTTTTCCCTCTGCGCCCTAGAAGGTACACCCACAAATGTGAGGTACCATTTTTGTTGGGACACCTGTGGGAACATGGGACAGTAGGACATGTGTTGTTGGTGGCTTGTTTTGTGGGTGGGCAGAGGGACATTTCTGAAAACTTTATTTTTTTGCCAAATTTCGTACTGGGGGTTGTGGTTAATAAATTCTGGGGCGATTTGCACAAGTCAGATTCCCACGAGTATCTTCTTTTCAGAAATGCATGGGCTTCCCTGTTTTCCTTGGTGGCTTTGACACCCGAGGCCCAAATCTGTAAATTGTCCACAATAGCAAAATACCACAAAATGTGCTCTGCCAAAAGACTTGGGGTTACCACGGGTTTAGCTTTTTCCCTTTGTGCCCAGATAGGTGCACCCACACATGTGTGGTAGCATTTTCATCGGGACACCTGTGGGAGCATGGGACGGTAGGACATGTGTTGCTGGCAGTGTGTTTTGGCAGGTGGGCACAGGGAAATGTCTGAAAATTGTGGATTCTTTGACAAATTTTGGACTTTGACAGGAATTTTGGGTAATACATTCTGGGGCGATTCGCGCAAGTCAGACCTTAATGGATTCCCATGGGTGTCTTCTTTTTTTCTGAAATGCATGGGGTTCCCTGTTTTCCTTGGTGGTTTCGACACCCTAGGCCCAAATCTGTAGGTTGTCCACAAGAGCAAAATCTGCTCTACAGAAAGTCTTGGGGTTACCAGTGGTTTAGCCTTTTCCCTTTGTACCCAGGTAGGTGCAACCACACATGTGAGGTACTGTTTTCGTCGGGACAACTGTAAGAATGTGGTAAGGTAGGACATGTGTTGTTGGTGAGGTGTTTCGGTGGGTGGGTACAGGTAAATGTCTGAAAATTGCTGGGTTTTTTGCCAAATCTTGGATTATGCCCAGGAGTGTGGGTAATACATTCTGGGGTGATTCGCACAAGTCAGTCCTCTGTGGATTCCCATGGGCGTATTTGTTTCGGAAATGCATGGGGTTCCCTGTTTTCCTTGGTGGCTGTGACACCCCAGGCCCAAATCTGTAGATTGTCCACAAGAGCAAAATCTGCTCTGCCGAAAGACATGGGATTACCAGTGGTTTGGCCGTTTCCCTTTACTCCCAGGTAGGTGCACCCACACATGCGAGGTACCGTTTTTGTCGGGACACCTGTGGGAACGTGGAAAGGTAGGACATCTTATGGTGGTGGCATGTTTCTGTGGGTGGGTAGAGGGAAATATCTGAAAATTGCGTGTTTTTTGGGCCAAATTTTGGATAATGCCGGGGATTGTGGGTAATACATTCTTGAGCGATTTGCGCAAGTCAGTCCACTGTGGATTCCCACTGGTGTCTTCTTTTCAGAAATGCATGGGGTTCCCTGTTTTCATAGGTGGCTTCGACACCCTAGGCCCAAATCTGTAGGTTGTGCACAAGAGCAAAATCCAGCAAAATCTGCTCTGCCGAAAGACTTTGGGTTACCAGTGGTTTAGCGGTTTCCCTTTGCGCCCAGGTAGGTGCACCCAGACATGTGAGGTACCGTTTTCATCGGGACACCTGTGGGAAAGCGGGATGGTAGGACATGTGTTGTTGGAAGCACGTTTCGGTGGGTGTACAGAGGGAAATGTCTGAAAATTGTGGGTTTTTTTTGCCAAATTTCAGAATTTGTCAGGGATTGTGGGTACTACATTCTGGTGCAATTCAAGCAAGTCAGTCCACTGTGGATTCCCACGGGTGTCTTCTTTTCAGAAATGCATGGAGTTCCCCGTTTTCCTTGGTGGCTGTGACACCCCAGGCCCAAATTGTTAGACTGAAAATCTGCTCTGCTAAAGTCTTGGGGTTACCAGTCCTATAGCCTTTTCCCTTTGCGCCCAGGTAGGCACTCTGGCACATATAAGGTACTGTTTTTGACACTTTCGGGAACACGGGAAGGTAGGACATTTGTTGTGTTTGCATTGTTTTTATACCGTTTTCGAATATTTGCTGCTGCACTTTGGCATACAACCAAAGTGCACTTTGGCATAAAACATGTAGATTTCTTTCGCCAAATATCGGACTTTGCCAGGGATTGTGGGTAATCCATTCTGGGGCGATTATTGCAAGTCACACCTCTGTGGATTACCACAGGTGTCTTCTTTTTGGAAATGCATGGGGTTCCCTGTTTTCCTTAGTGGCTTCGACACCCTAAGCCCAAATCTGTAGGCTGTCCACAAAAGCAAAATCCCGCAAAATCTGCTCTGCCAAAAGACTTGGGGTTACCAGAGGCTTAGCCTTTTCACTTTGCGCCCAGGTAGGTGCACCCACACATGTGTGGTAGAGTTTTTGTTGGGACACCTGTGGGAACGCGGGACAGCAGAACATGTGTTGTTGGCAGTGTTTTTCAGTGAGTGGGCAGAGGGAAATGTCTGAAAATTGTGTTTCTTTGACCAAATTTCAGAATTTGCCGGGGATTGTGGGTAATCCATTCTGGGGCAATTCAGGCAAGACACACCTCTGTGGATTCCCACGGGTGTCTTTTCTCAGAAATGCGTGGGGTTACCGGTTTTCCTTGGTGACTTCGACATCCTAAACCCAAATCTTAAGGTTGTCCACAAGAGCAAAATCCTGCAAAGTCGGCTCTGCCGAAAGACTTTGGGATACCAGTGGTTTAGCATTTTCCCTTTGTTCCCAGGTAAGTACACCCACACATGTGAGGTACCATTTTCGTCGAGACACCGGTGGGAACCTGGGACAGTAGGACATGTGTTGTTGGTGGCTTGTTTTGTGGGTGGGCAGAGGGACATTTCTGAAAACTTTATTTTTTTGGCAAATTTTGTAATTTGCTGGGGATTGTGGTTAATACATTCTGGGCCAATTCGCACAAGTCAGACTTCTATGGATTCCCACGAGTATCTTTTTTCAGAAATGCATGGGCTTCCCTGTTTTCTTTGGTGGCTTTGACACCCTAGGCAAAAATCTGTAGGTTGTCCACAAGAGCAAAATACCACAAAATGTGCTCTGCCAAAAGAATTGGGGTTACCACGGGTTTAGCCTTTTCCCTTTGTGCCCAGGTAGGTGCACCCACACATGTGTGGTACCATTTTAATCGGGACACCTGTGGGAACATGGGACGGTAGGACATGTGTTGCTGGCAGTGTGTTTTGGCAGGTGGGCAGAGGGAAATGTCTGAAAATTGTGGATTTTCTGCCAAATTGTGGACTTTGACAGGAATTTTGGGTAATACATTCTGGGGCGATTTGCGCAAGTCAGACCTTTATGGATTCCATTGGGTGTCTTCTTTTTTCTGAAATGCATGGGGTTCCCTGTTTTCCTTGGTGGCTTCGACACCCTAGGCCCAAATCTATAGGTTGTCCACAAGAACAAAATCTGCTCTACAGAAATTCTTGGGGTTACCAGTGGTTTAGCCTTTTCCCTTTGTACCCAGGTAGGTGCATCCACACATGTGAGGTACTGTTTTCATCGGGACACCTGTAAGAACGAGGTAAAGTAGGACATGTGTTGTTGGTGAGGTGTTTCGGTGGGTGGGTACAGGTACATTTCTGAAAATTGCAGGTTTTTTGCCAAATCTTGGATTATGCCCAGGATTGTGGGTAATACATTCTGGGGTGATTTGCACAAGTCAGTCCTCTGAGGATTCCCATGGGCGTCTTTGTTTCAGAAATACATGGGGTTCCCTGTTTTCCTAGATGGCTGTGACACCCCAGGCCCAAATCTGTAGATTGTCCACAAGAGCAAAATCTGCTCTGCCGAAAGACATGGGGTTACCAGTGGTTTGGCACTTACTCCCAGGTAGGTGCACCCACACATGTGAGATACCGTTTTTGTCAGGACACCTGTGGGAACGTGGAAAGGTAGGACATCTTTCGTTGGTGGCGTGTTTCTGTGGGTGGGTAGAGGGAAATATATGAAAATTGTGTGTTTTTTTGCCAAATTTTGGATAATGCCGTGGATTGTGGGTAATACATTCTTGGGCGATTCACACAAGTCACACCTCTGTGGATTCCCACGGGTGTCTTCTTTTCGGAAATGCACGGGGTTCCCTGTTTTCATATTTGGCTTCGACACCGTAGGCCCAGATCTGTAGGTTGTGCACAAGAGCAAAATCCAGTAAAATCTGCTCTGTCGAAAGACTTTGGGTTACCAGTGGTTTAGCGGTTTCCCTTTGCGCCCAGGTAGGTGCACCCAGACATATGAGGTACCATTTTCATCGGGACACCTCTGGGAACGCGGGATGGTAGGACATGTGTTGTTGGCAGCATGTTTCGGTGGGTGGGGAGAGGGAAATGTCTGCAAATTGTGGGGGGTTCTTGCCAAATTTCAGACTTTGTCAGGGATTGTGGGTAATACATTCTGGGGCAATTCAAGCAAGTCAGTCCACTGTGAATTCCCACGGGTGTCTTCTTTTCAGAAATGTATGGGGTTCCCCATTTTCCTTGGTGGCTGTGACACCCCAGGCCCAAATTGTTAGATTGAAAATCTGCTCTGCTGAAAGTCTTGGGGTTACCAGTCCTGTAGCCTTTTCCCTTTGCGCCCAGGTAGGCACTCTCACACATGTAAGGTACTGTTTTCGACACTTTTGGGAACACGGGAAGGTAGGACATTTGTTGTGTTTGCATTGTTTTTATATCTTTTTTCGAATATTTGCTGCTGCACTTTGGCACACAACCCTTTCATTTCCCAAATGTGACCTACATTTCGTTGCAGCTTTAGGCACTATACACTTTTGTTACCTGCACAAGTCACCTACCCTTCAAAAGGTCGGCATGTGCTCTTTCAAAAAATGTATGTGTGCCATTCTTCACCACATTTTTTTTCCTTGCACATGCTAAGTGCGTCTGTTCAGGCCGTAAGCATAAAAAGCCTGTATAACATGGCTCATTTTTTGGATTGTGGTGTTGCTTGTTTTAGGAAACATTCAAAAAATGTGTGATTTCCTAACTGGAATGGTCGGGGGAATGTAGCGGAGCATTGTTTTTCTCTAAATCCACAGAAGCCATTGCCTTACCGGGCCAACCATGTCCACCACATATCTTTTTTATCTGTCATTTTCCTAATTTTTCCCCAAGCTATGGAATTTTTCCCTACATAGTTGTTGCCTGACCTGTGCAAATCACCCCTTCCTAAACCTGGAATGTTGTCTTCTTTTCAGAAATGTTTGCCTTTCTGTCTTCCCATTCAGCTTTCCTACCCTACTCTTGCAGTCTGTCAACGCATGTCCTATTGGAAAAAAGGCCAAAATCGCTGACCTCTCACAAAATGGCTGCTAACCATATCAAAATATGTTTTTTTGGTTTCCACTCACTGAACCTGATCTTGAAAGCCTGGTAAATGGTGGATTTAGCACAGCAAACCATCTGTTCCTAGCTCTTACAAGGAATAAAACACAGGCTTATTTGTACATAATTGTATTGGCATTTTCTGAAAAAAACCATAAATGTTCTCCAGTTTTGGTTATTTTCTCTCACCCCCTATGCAAACTAGGTTTCCTTGGTGGCTTTATGACCGTCGACATGTGGGAAGAAATGGGGTAGAATTTGGCCAAGATATCTCATGTAACAAAAAGGTTACAAGGGATTGAATGGCGACATACCAAAATCACCAAAAAAGGCCTTGGGACTGGGGGGAAAACCCTTGGCAGTTAAGGAGTTATTGTTATTGACATTTTCTGTTGATGTTGTTTCTTTCTTCCCTACTTTAGTTCCCTGTATGTGCCTCTGATTTGTTTGCATTATGGGTCTTCATATGTATTGTTTTTAGCAACACAAGAGTGTGTTAAGTCTTGAATTGTTAGCTATTGTATGTTTAACATTACTCAAAACTTTGATAAGGTAGAATACATTATTTTACTATTGAAAATTACCATATTAAAAATACTGATGTGTGTCGTTACCAGCAGAGCATTCTGGGGATGCAAGTCATGGTTTAATTGCCTAGGGCATGAGGCTCGACCATGACCCCAGCACCACCAAACCATCCCTGTTATCCACTGTCCCTAAACTGTATCCTAGTTCAGTTTCCACTATACCCCCGTAATGTGACCAATGGCCGTTACTCATGACTTGCAGACATGGCCAGCCTGTACATCCATGGGGTATGGGTGATGCTGCATTCTCCAAAAGGCAATTTAGAGTAGACATGTGTCCTTGCATTGCTTGTACTTACTTTTTGACACTTTCAAAAAAGTAAAAAACAGGGCAGATTTGCAAAAGCATGCTTTCAGGTCCATGCTGATGCTCCTTGTGCATATTTGCTGCAATCACGTCCAGCACTTTGGGCTGCAGCCGCAAGAAGATTTCTAATTCCCATTTAAACCTAGGCATTCGGCCATGCCGCATGCCCCAATAAGTAAATCAGAGTAGGCATCTGTTCTTGCCGACGACCAGGGCCACTGTCCATGCACCAAAGTTATATCACTATTTTTTGTACTTAGACCTTGAAACTTAGGAAACATAAAACACAAAACAGATTTGCAAAAGCATGCTTTCAGGTCCTTGCTGATGCACCTTGCCCAGGTTTGTTTTAACCCAGTCCAGCACTTCAGGCTGTAGCCGCAAGCGAAATATGTTTTCCCGTTGAAACATAGGGCTTTAGCCATGCTCCGTGCCCCAATAAGCAAATCAGTGTACACATTTATTTTTGCTCAGTGCCACGCCCATTTCCCAGGTACCAAATTCATATCACAATTTGGTGAACTTACATTTTGAAACTTTAGAAAAAATAAAACACAGGACAGAACAAATTATGCTTTGAGGTCCTTGCTGATGCTCCTCGCGAATGTTTTCTGCAATCCTGTGCAGCACTTTGGGTTGTAGCCAAGAGCATAATTTGTTTTCTCATTTAAACCTACATAAATTTAAAAAAAAACTTTACCAAATAACCAGTCCCTAGTAGCCATGCCCACTTTAACCCCATTGGTGGTCCCTTGTGGTGATGACCAGTTGCCAGATTGTCCGGGTCATGGCCTTTGCCCATGACCCAGATAATCCAACCACTGCCCATGGCTACAGGCTATACCTCCGTCACCAAAGTTATATTACTATTTTTTGTACCTACATAATGACACTTTTCAAAAAATAAAACACAGTCACATTTGCAAAAAAATGCTTTCGGATACTTGCCAATGCTCCTTGCATGAGTTTTCTGCAAATCCATCCATGTTTACTTTTTTGAAAAGTGTCAAAATATGCGTACAAAAAATTGTCATATAACTTAGCCACCACTTGACAAAATCCATTCAGACTTTGCACAAATATTCATGGGTTGGTCTATAATCTCTCTGAACCTTTTGTGCAGATTCATCAAACAGCAGCAAAGTTATAAGCCATCTAAACACTTTGAGATTCACCCCTCTAATTGTTCCCCCTCTTGACAAAATCCCACCAAACGTTGCAAAAACATTCAAATCTGGGTCTAAAATAATTTGCAAACCTTTGTGCAGATTCGTAAAATGGCACCAAATGTATAAGCCTTTCAAATACTTTGGGACCTCCACTCTTATTTTGCCCCCTCTTAGCGAAACAGCACCATACTTTGCAGAACCATTCAGGGTAAGGTCTAAAATCATATTACATTTCATGCAGTATCATTGTGTGGGGCCAAAGTTATAAGCCATACAGAAACTGTTTTTACTGACTCTCTAATGCAGAAATATACATGGATGCCCCCGAACATCTGAGATGTACGAAGACTTCGTAGAAGAAAAAACACCTGATTTTTGGCTTTTTATGGCCAGATTCTATCCCATCCTGACCACCCTCCCCCCAGACAGTTTCATTAGTTTGAGAGGTGCAATGCTGTGCTTATAAATTTGTTTTACTGTGATGTCCTTGGACTACGGGCAGTGTTTGCGAATCCAACTTGGTGTCTGTTTCAAATACTTTGACGCACCTCACATTTATGTGATCTGTGATGTCATCATTGTAGTCATAGTCTGCGCAACACAGGGCGCGAAGTTAAGGTGGCTTTAGACAAATTTCCAGGGTTTTGTTGCATTAAGTTCTCACCTTAACGTCCATACAACTAAAGTGTTTTTCCTTGACTTTCAAGGGTTTTGTTACAATGTATTGCTCACTTTAACATCCCTGCACCTAAGTTTTTTCCTTGAATTTCAAGTGTTTTGTTACAATGTAATGCTCACCTTAACGTCCCTGCAACAAAAAAATGTTCCTTGAATTTCAAGAGTTTTGTTATTCCATAGATGTTGGCCATGATCAGTGGGCATGGCCTTTGACCGTGCCCACTGTCCATTTTAAAATGCTACCAGACCACTAGGCATAGCCTTTGGACTGCAGGCTTTAAGAACTCACAATAATTTTAGGCAATGCGCAATGAGATTAAATTATTTGCCATGGAAAACACACTTTGGCTAATCAGCATTCTCCAAGCAGTACACCCCTTTTCAGAGCCATCATATTGGTGTGGGTCGAGTTTGGCACAGGCATTCCACTGCAGCAGCCGTTTTGGCATGCCTTTTTGGTGCGAAAGCCATTCCGGTGTTGCTATTTAGGCACGAGGGTTGTTTGGACGTGCCTGAAATTGCAGCCACATCTAAATGCCCTCATGCTGAATAAGATCACAGGACTGCACTGCAACAAAACTTGCCACCTACCACTTGTGTTGCTTTTCTTTTAATGAAATGAAATTAAATTAAATTAGTTAAATAAAGAAAAACATGCAGTCTTGCACCCTGGTCTGCCAGAGTTCAAGGCCGAGCACTTAACCTCTAGGCCAAAACGGCTTGGTGCTTCATGGGGCATCAATTTGATCTTATGGCACTTTAGGAACGGGCATGTAATGGATGGGTTCACAGAATAACTCTGAGTCCAAAAAACTGAAACAACTCAGGAAAATGGCAAAGACATTTTTTTATTAACACTGATCTAAAAAAGGGAGTTACAACGGACATCAACGGATGTTCAGTCAATTTTCTCTCAGAGTTCTTTTCACAAAACAAAGACTTTATACAAAAAATATGTTAGAGTTAACATCATGCTACGTTGCAAATAATAGAAAACCTACTAGGGATTTTGATTGGCTGCCCACTATCAGGTGGACTATATATGTCTATCATTAAATCGTGTCATCCTTAAAACCATTAAGTATACGTTTTTCAAATGGTCTTCAAACTATAATGTCGTTCGTTATACAGACCTCTACAAGTGGTTGGCACGTTTGTGCCATGTCTGGAACATTCGGTTCACTTAGCAGCACGTAAGCCCAGACCCAGGTGCAAGGAGGTGGGCCTGACTCTATCTCCCCAACTAATAAGCCCAACATCTCTCATCGCCCATGCCTTCTGCCATGAAGATTGTCTTTGAACTTGGCCTTGCACAGTATCCTTGTCGCTGGGAATACATGGGAGTGCAGGCACTCACTATCATTGTTCTAGGCCTCTAAGTTCGATTCTATTTTCATCCTTGGATCATGTCACAGGAGACCACAATTTGGTCTATTTTGCAGGTTTTTAATTGTATTAAATGAATAAAACTTGGCACTCTTGGTGTTCTTACTTTGCATCTTAACAAGAGATGATTCATCCTTTGCACATTCCCTCCTTTCAAGAATAGATAACCAACCTTGGCTGCTTCAGTTTTGATAGCAGACCAGACAGCCTCGCAATGCAGCTCCATGATTTCAAATTATTCTTAAGTAACAGAATTCTCACCTTTTCTCTTCATGGGTCCTGTCTTACTAAATTCATGACACCGTTGTCCAGCTCCTGGTGGTACCATCAGCTAGAACTACTCACAGACACACACTATATAACGACCTTCACGACCCATCAAGGGCTGTACCAATATAAGCACCTAAGCTTCAGCGTCTCCTCAGCGGGCGAGGTCTTTCAGAATGTCATCAGGGGAACCTTTGCAGGCCTGAAGGGGGTAATTAAGTTGAATAATGACATCTTTGTATATGCGACATCAGAGGGTGAACACATGACTCATCTGGAGAAGTCACTGGAGAGGATCAAGAAACTGGGACTGACACTGCTCTGTGAGAAGTGCGAATTTCTCAAAGATAGTATCGACTTCTTTGGGTTTGTGTTTCATGCCAGAGGAATTTCGCCAGACCTGCAGAAGGTCAGAGACATTCAAAGGCGATACCTCCTGGAAACATCTTGGAGGTTGGAGCTTCCTTGGCATGGTGACTTACTGCGGGAGGTTTATCCCAGACATGGCAACCCTCTCAGAGCCCCTCAGAATCCTGACTAGGAAGGACACCACCTGGGTGTGGACGGAGGTAGAACAAGAGGCATTCAACACCATTAAGAAAGCACTCAATCGGGATGAAACAATGGCATTTTTCGATTCAGGGAAGGAATCCAAAATTATTGTGGATGCCAGCCCGATCGGGCAAGGGACAATGCTCCTCTAGCCAGACAACCAAGGTCAAATGAAACCCATCACCTATGCCAGCAAGGCGCTCACTGCAACTGAACAAAGATACTCACAGATTGAGAGGGAGGCACTGGCGGTCCTGTGGGGCTGTCGGCACTTCCGTATCTACATCTTGGGGAAGCCTGTATCGGTGATCGCAGATCATAAGCCACTGATTCCCATCCTGGCAGGCTCCTCATTGAAACCACCACCCATGATAGAGTAGGGCTGAACTACAGAACAGGAACCCACAACCTGGTGAACTACTTATCAAGGCATCCCAGAGGCGGCAGTGACCAGGAGGAAACATGAAGGCATGACTGTCAAATACCCTGCGCAGGGACAAGGAAAGACAATGTGAACTGGAACAGTTGTGGCACGTCTGGCATGAACTCTCGGTAACGGATGAAGGGCTGCTGTTGCGAGGCCACCAGCTAGTAGTGCCAAGGACTTTGGTAGGCAGAGTGGTCGAACTAGCCCACTGTGGCCACATGGGCACAGTGAAGATGAAGGCGAGACTGCGTCCTAAGCTATGGTTCCCAAGGCCGAAGACAAACGTGGATGAACATGTTGGCAGGTGTGTATGGAGCCAAGCAGCTGCCCCAGTACACAAGGAGCCCAGCATTGAGTCTATGGCAAGAAGCAACGATCCCTGGGTCAAGGTGCATGTAGACTTAGGGTCGACGGGGAGAGGCATGCATTTTTTAGTCATGATCGACCAGTGGAGGTGGAGCTTGTGGAATCAACATTGTGTGAACAAATAATTCAAGTCATGGAACAAGTGTTCACCACCCATGGGTTCCCATGTGTCATCTGCTCTGACAATGTGCCACCATTTCAGGGAGGAGGTTCAGCAGAATTCATGAAAGACTGCGGCATAACGTACAGGAAAGTGATGCCTGGATGGCCAAGGGCCAATGGGGAGGCTGAGCGCTTCATGCGCACACTCAATAAGATATTTCGCATAGCCCAAGGGCAGCAAGGTGAACTGAAAAGGACGTAGTACCAGTTCCTTTGAGAGTATCAGGCCACCCCACATCAGTCCAAAGAGGTACCCCCTGCGGAAGCCCTGTTCAACAGGTGCCCAAGAGGGGTCATTCCCGAGACAGAGGGCCGATCGCCAGGCATCATTGACAACCAGGTGACGTCAGAGGACCAGCGGATGCACAACGAGAGGGAGGATGTCTGTTGTCGGCTAAGACCACCAGACATTGAGTTGGGTGACAAGGTCCTGGTGAGGAACCACCACCCGGAAGGAAAGCTGTCCCTCAATTATGAACCTGTGCCAATGGGAGTAACCCAGGTAAAAGGGTCCATGGTGACTGCTGCGGATCAGAGAGGGGCGGTGACCAGAAACTCAAACTTCTTTCAGAAGGTTGGAGGAGGGGAGAATCAAACAAGTAGACGAGGAGAAACATCCCCGCCCATACTGTTGGCAGAGACCCACCACCGGAGGAAGACACAGGGGACCCAGAGCCGACACAAGGAGACCCGGCATGAGGCGGAGGAGAACCCGTGATGCAGGGACGATATCCCCGCCGAGAGGGCCATCAGTGTCCGGCCCAGTTCAAGAACGACCTCATGGACCCAAGTTAAGACGGCCAACCGGTGGCTCCCCGTATTGCCCACGTTGGGCACACTGTATGTTTATGTTTCAGTACTCATGTGTTTGTTTTGTTGACAGTGAGTTACGCAAAACAACCACGTTGGTTTTTGTTATGAAAAATGAGGAATGTGATGTTATCACGTGAGCATGATGGCGGTGTTGGCTGTCGCTCATGTCAATTAAATAAAGTGGACGTACCCGTGCCCGCCAGTGCGCGGCGGGAGCCTGAAGTGTTCAGACCTGTGTCCCACGTCTCATTCAGGTACGGAGGGCAAGGCCTAACCACAGGTGTCCTGGGCATAATACCTGCATCACAGCAAGGACCTTCACTGTGCGTCCACGTTGTCTCTGTATCTCATTGTGCCTTTCGTAAAGCCTAACGTGGGGGTGGAGGGTGCAATGTCTCAAAGTCGGGTCGTTCACACTTGTGCGGATTCACCCCAGCTTTGGGTGGCCATTCACGCATAACCAGACGGCACGGTCCCGCCAGCCCAGCTAGAAGCAAAACAAGGGGGGTGGCCTGTGCCTGCTCCAGCCACCTAACAGGTACAGAGAGTGAAGCAATGGAAAGAAAGTGGGAGACGTTGACAAAGTGAAAGTGTTATATCAGTTGAAAAGCTTGATGCTAGAAAAAGATGCTAGAAAAAGGGAGTGAGAAGGACATACAGAGGGGCTGGGTGGCAAGAAAACACAAGAGAAAGTGAGATAGCGATGCGGATGTTATGATTAAAATAGGTCACATGTGTACACATATCAAATGGTGGTCGAGGACAGCTTCTGGCGCTTTGAATACCTAAAGTGGCTGCCGAAAATGGTTGATTCAAGTATGTCCTGCATGGGGAGTGATAAAAAGCCTCCAGTGGATGACGTTTTTGAACCAGAACTGAACTTTATGCTCATTCGCAAAGGGAAAAAGCTAAAGCCAACACATTTCCAATGTGTTCCCAAACAATACCATCCTCACACTGTGGTAGTCTATTATTTATTTAAAACATTTCAGCTGCGTCTGACTTCAGAAGACAGTGGGGGCTGCACAGAGGGAAGGGAAATATTACAAACACACAAGAAAGACGCAGAGCAAATACCGCCAGCCTGGGAAGTAAACATGCAGAATGACAATGAGAAGTGTTTTTAAAAACTGTGCCTTGTATAATAGGACTGCAAATGGCGCTCTATCTGAATACACACTCTGTAGGCACTGTTTACAGTACTAAATCGAGCCCCCGGAAGCCGCACGTGCACTGTACACTCACAGCAGCCCCAGGGGGCGGGCAGCGGGCTCGCCTGCTGCACAGCAAATCATATTTCCCACTGGCCTTAGAGAGTCCCTGGGCAAGATGCACAGTTATGAGAATGTAAAAGGTGGCACTCTGATCTGTTAAATGCCAGTGAATGATTAAACAAGTGAACTTTGAAATTAAATTCTCACACCTACAACATTGGAGCGAATACCCCAATTATATAGTTCCCTGCAGAGGAAAGTGTGTGCACAGGGCCTGTTTGTTTTTTTCTGCAGGGACATTCATATTGCACGCATGTCTAAACAAGGTGCACACATTAGTCGTGAATGAGTTGGAAGCATGCCCTCATGAAATAAAATGTTTTGAGTAAACTGTGATACTAATAATTATATGGTACTGACAGATATTGAAGCAAGTATACAATGGTCAAGTAAGTGGGGGTCATTGTCTTGGGAGTATAGGTCAGGGGCAATGTGCTCGCCTTGTAAACAAGCCAACACAGACCAACACAGGTTCGATCCCCAGTCCACGCTTAGGAACCTCTGGGTAGTAAGCGTGTTATGGATAACCGTTTAAATTGACTGGCAAGCTCCTCTGATGCATATAGAAGGATGCTCAGGAAAGATTTTGAGTGATTGGTCTTGGTACCGAAATAAGATTTTGGAACCTCACAGAAGGATTCTGGCATGTCTTGGAAACATCATAGGAGGGAAGGGGTGGTCTTTTCAGATATGGCACAGACCAATGACCTCCATCATACACACTCGCAGGCCTTACACTGCAGTTGAGCACCATTCTGAAGGCATAGTGCAAAGCCCAGTAGATTAATGGTCATGGATGAATGAGATCAGGCACACCTCACCCCATTACGTGCCTTCAATGGGAGCCCTGGACTCCCAGAACATGATGACTACTGCTCCAGATTCATAGAGGGTAATAAAAGCAGTGTTGGGGCAGGGGGGCAGTGTGACTGAAATAGTGATGCATAAGTAGTTGGAAATGCAAAGATAATCGCTTTTAAAACACAACATTGCACTTGAACACATCAGAATAATGGACCAACCGAAACCTCATGCCTTTTAGGCAATCTTTGTGTGAATTTGTACATTGTGGAGCCCAACTTTCCAAACATTTCTTAGAGGAGACAACCCCCCTGCACTCCTCCCCCGGAAACCCTTGTAAGGGCTTCGAGTTTGCTTGCTGCACACTCACAAATGTGGCACCCCTCCACTGTTCAAAGTCACCAGCCACCAGTGAACACAACTCATTAGGAGATGACAAGCATCAGACTACACTCATCACTGCTTATAATCCCCACATCCTTTACCATTTAGTGATCTCTGACTTGATCACAGTTTATCACCCTTTAATTAACCCTCTGTACTACTTCTTTAATACAGGCTAAATGTAGGGGTGCAGATTTCAAATGTTGTGCTTTATTTGTACACACTCTAGACTAGTTCCAGCAAGCGACTACCTTAAGAAGCCAGACCTCCTACAAATGGCACACTTTATATGTATCCGAGTCAGCAAATTTCAAGTAATGTCTAGGCCACAAACATTCAGAATTGTTTTGAAAAATTAATGTATTCATTAATGTATTCATTAATTTCTTTAGTGAAATTCTTCAGCACTTTGTACACAGCAGTGTTCCTTAAAAAGGTGGGTAGCATTCATTTGCCAAAGTATCAGACATTCTAAAAATGTTTCACGTTAGTGTTCGTTGCGATCATCATGGCTAAAGACATTTGTGATGTCATCTTTGATGTCCTGGGTGTTAGTCTTAGCAGTGCACGGTGGTGGCGCGAGTTATGGTTGCTTAGCTTACCATAACTGGCGAATTTCAAGGGTTTTTCGGTTTTACTTGGAACCATAACGTCCCTTTAACAAAGTTTTTCACTGAATTTCATAGGTTTTTAGTAGCGCAACTTAACCATAATGTCCCTTTAACAAAGTTTTTTCACTGAATTTCATAGGTTTTTAGTAGCGCAACTTAACCATAATGACTTTCACTTTATATACATATCATATGGAACTGACTCAATCTCTTCTACTGTACTTGATGTCCGCGAACTCATTTAATGTTCCTGGACATGTTCGAAGAACAGCTGAGCGTTGGAGAGCAGTCGCCGGTGGCCTGAGGGATCAGCAGACGTTGGCAAGCCCTGCCAGGCCCCCGCGGGCCTCCGTGAGTCCTTGCCTGTGAAATTGTTTTTTGTTTTAATTGGCATTCGCGCTCTGAGCGTGCGTTGTGTGTTGCCTGCTCACCCCCACCCACTTCCTGGTCCTGGTCTCCCTTCCCGCCTTCCTGCCCGCCCACCCCCATCTGATTGGCTGACTGGTCTTCCTCCCCCTGGCCTACTCGGCGGCTGCTCCCCCCGCTTGCCTCTTTGTGCAGCCGAGCGTTGGAGAGCAGTCGTCGGTGGCCTGAGGGATCAGCAGACGTCGGCAAGCCCTGCCAGGCCCCCGCGGGCCTCCGTGAGTCCTTGCCTGTGAAATTGTTTTTTGTTTTAATTGGCATTCGCGCTCTGAGCGCGCGTTGTGTGTTGCCTGCTCACCCCCACCCACTTCCTGGTCCTGGTCTCCCTTCCCGCCTTCCTGCCCACCCACACCCCCTTCCCTTCCCCTCCTGCCTCCTCCTATATCCTTCCCCTTCCTGGGCAGCCCCCCTGCCCGGCATCCCCCGGCTAAGGGCCCATCAGGCAAAGGGCGGCTCCTACGGTTGCGGCACCCTCTGTGTCTGCAGGTGTCCGCAGGGGACGCCAGGCGCCTGGACTCTCTCGCCACCTGCTCGTGTCCCGTAGTTGTGGTAAACTTGTTTTTTTTTCCCCTCGCAGGATTCTCAAACTTAGGTGGCATTTGCTAATACGCACTCACTGCCTAAATGTGGTAAACTTGTTGTTTTTCCCCCTCGCAGGATTCTCAAACTTAGGTGGCATTTGTACCTAATACGCACTCACTGTCTAAATGTGGTAAACTTGGTTTTTCCCCCTCGCAGGATTCTCAAACTTAGGTGGCATTTGTACCTAATACGCACTCACTGCCTAAATGTGGTAAACTTGTTTTTTTCCCCCTCGCAGGATTCTCAAACTTAGGTGGCATTTTTACCTAATACGCACTCACTGTCTAATTGTGGTAAACCTGGGCTTGCCTTCGTGCTCTTGCTTCGTCTGTCTCCCCCCCAGGCCTCCCTATCGCTGACACCTACACTAGTGCCTGCTCCAAGGAAACTCTTACTGACATCCTCTTTTTCGTGCACTCGCCTGACCTATGGACCCTTCAAATGGTCTCTGTGCGCTCTCCTTTCTCCTCTTCTCCCATTAATGGTGGCACCCGTTGGGATGTCCTCTTGGCCTCCTTCCTCTCCTCTAAGGCCATCATTAATGTCTACGCTAATGGGACTGTCCTGGTCCAAGGCCCTCAGGCCAACCTTCACCTCTTTGATAGACGCTTCCCATGCCTCATCAACTTCCTTTCCTCTCCTGCTGTCCCCCCTCATCTGTCCTCGGCTACCTTGCCTCTACCCTCCCTCCCTGCCCCCTCTCTTGCTCCTTCTTCACCTCCCTCTTCTACACCTCCGCAGGGCGTACCTCTGATCTGTACCCCTCCCTGGAAATCCTTCAAGGATGGCAACCTTCTCCACATTGCCACACTCAACGCTCGCTCTGCCATCAGGCATTCCACTGATATCTGTCACCTTCTTGAGGAACTGGACCTTGACGTCCTCGGTCTTACTGAGACATGGTTCACGGCCAGCTCTGTCACCAGCTTTGACACACTCCTACCTGATGGCTACAAGATCCTCTCCTTGCCCAGACCCAACCGTGCAGGGGGGGGTAGCCCTTATCTTCCCTGAGTGGATTCCTGCCTCTGTCACTCCTACGCAGACCTACTCCTCTTTTGAATGTCTTGTCTGCCGACTCTCTCTCTCTCCTAGCCATTCCCTTACCGTGGCTACTATCTTTTGGCCACCTGGTCAAATTTCCTCCTTCCTCTCTGAGTGGGCTGACCTCTCCTCCTCACTCCTGTCCTCTACCACTCAACTCCTCTTTCTTGGTGACTTCAACATCCACCTAGATGCCTCCTGTCCCCCCACTGGACTCTTTCGTGACCTCTGCGACTCTCTCTCACTCTCTATTCTCCCGTCTGGGCCTACTCATTCTGCAGGGCACACTCTTGATGCTCTGATCTCTTCTGACCTTCCCCTCTCTGTCCCTCTCTCCACTCCTCTCTCCTGGAGTGATCACTTTCTCCTATCCACCCACCTCACCCTCCCTACCCCACAGGCAAAGCCACCCTCATCATTGCCACCCACCTTCTCGGTCATCCGACCCATGAAGCGCGTGTCAGTTGCGGCTTTCGCTGCCACCTTCTCGCCCCCCCCCCTTCGGCTGACTCCCACCCTGACACAGCCCTCTCGTTGCTCCACTCTGCTATATCTGATACTCTTGATATCCTTGCCCCTGTCATGAAAATCCGCCTGAAGCCCAAAGCCAAATGTCACCCTAAAATGCAAGTGCAGGGTGGCAGAGAGGAAATGGCGTGCTTCATGTTCATCCTCTGACAAACTGGCCTGCCGCCTGCTCCAAAGGCAATACCGTCTCTCTGTTCTCACCAAGAAGAGAGCCCTTATCCAAGCCCGCATCTCTGCAGCATCTAACAACTTGGCTGAACTCTTTAAAATCTGCAAGGAGCTTGCCAACCCTGCTGCAGTCTCTACCTCTCCTGTCCCCTCCCAGGCCCTCTGCACTGCACTGGCCTCCCACTTCATCTCTAAAACTCAGGACATCCTGTCCTCACTCTCCTCCTATCACCTCCCCCCCTCTCTTCCCTGCTCTTCCTCTGGCCCTTCTGCAGCCACCCCTCCTCCCTCCTTCTCTGCCTTCCCCTTTTTTCTGCTGACGAGGTTTCCAGACAAGTCCGATCTATGAAAGTCTCGTCTAAACAGATTCACCCCTGTTCCTCCAAAACTATCAAGGACCACATCAACTCCCTGGCTCCTGCCCCGGCGGACTTTTGCAACCACTCCTTCGCCTCTGGAGTCTTCCCATCCCCCCTCAAGCACTCCGTTGTGCACCCTCTCCTTAAGAAACCCTCTGCCGACCCCTCCTGTCCGGCTAACTATCGCCCAATCTCCATCACTCCCTTCCTGGGCAAGCTCCTGGAGAAACTGGCCATCTCCCATCTTAACCTCCATGCTGAAGCTGTTGATAGTCTCCATGACCATCAATCTGGCTTCAGAGCGGCCAGAAGCATGGAAACTGCTCTCCTGAACATCCGTGAGGACCTGCTCTTGAACCTCGACTCCAACACTCCGTGTGTTCTCATTCTGCTCGATCTCTCTTCTGCCTTTGACACTGTCAACCATGCCATCCTGCTCAACCGTCTCCGTGATAACCTGGGTATCACTGGTCAGGCTCTGGCGTGGCTGACCTCTTTCCTTTCCAATCGACCCTCCCAGGTCCAACTTGGGTCCTTCCTCTCTGACATCTTTTTCTCCACCTGTGGCGTTCCCCAGGGATCTAATCTCTCTCCCTGGCTGTTCAACCAGTATCTGGCACTCCTTGCCCACCGCATCGCCGCCCTCTGCCCCAACTTTCAGTGCTATGCGGACGATACCCAGCTCATTTTCAAGCTACCCTCGGCCTCCTCCTCTCCCTCCCTCATCTCTGACTGTCTGTCTGCTATCCAGGAATGGTGTGCTGCCAATGACCTCTGCCTTAATGCTAGTAAGACTGAGATCCTACTCATCGGCACACCCACTCCCTCCTTCCCTGCAGCTCTCTGGCCGGCCTCTCTTGGCCCTCTTCCTGCTCCTACCTGCAAGGCAAAAAACCTCAGGGTCATTTTCGACTCCACACTCTCCTTCTCTCCTCATATATCTGACGTCTCTAAGAAGTCACATTACCAGCTGCACCTCCTCAGAGGTATTCTTCCCTTCCTCTCCTTCCCCCAGAAGCTCACTGTCTCCCGAGCCCTGGTTCTCTCGAAGCTGGACTACTGTAACAGCCTCTATCTTAATCTGCCTGCCTCCACTCTCCGCCCTCTGCAACTCATCCAGAACAGAACTGCGAGACTTATCCTTGGCCTCAAGCCCAGGGACCGTATCTCTCCAGGACTGAAATCTCTACACTGGCTCCCAGTGGCTGCGAGGATTAAGTTCAAAACCCTCTGCATTGTCCACAAGGCCTTGTGGGGGCTGGGGTCTAAATACCTTCAACTCTCTCTTCCTAAATATCTTCCTTCCCGAGCCCTACGCTCATCCGTCTCCAACTCCCTCAGGGTCAGCCGCTTCTCGAAGCAACGAGCTGGGGGTAGATCTCTCTCCGCGGCAGGAGCCTCCCTCTGGAACAGCCTTCCTGCCTCCCTGAAACTTGAGGAGAACCATCTCCGGTTCCGGAAGAACCTCAAAACCTTCCTCTTCACTTCTGCTTTCTCTCTCCCTCTCCCCTGCTAAATTCTTCACCATAACTGCACTGATTCTGCAACTGGGCCACTCTCACCGACCTCGGTCCTGGGCCCAGTCACTCTTCACTTGCACTGCCTCCCTGGCAATCCCTGCACTGCGGGACTGTCTCTGTATCACTTCAGCCCCCCCCCAGCACTTGTCTGCACTTACCTTGCACTTGCCACCAGCTGGCCCTATTTATTTATTATTTTATTTCTTTTCTACTATTTGTACTGCACTCCCCCCTCCCCCTTCCCCTTGCACTTTTTCCCTTCCCCCTACCCCTGCACTTGCGCGTTCTGAATGACACCTGGCCTAGTAGGATCGTTGTCTGTCTTCCCCTTGTTCCCCCCTCCCTGCCTCGTCGCGCCTTGAAACACTTGTGTATAGGCGCGTTACAAATGCCTTATCATATCATATCATATCATACCACTACCTAAAAAACTCTGGGGGCGTATGTTTGATTGTTATATCATAACATAGGAACATTTAACAAATGAAAAAAAAGCACACAAACACATTATATGTACTAATACATAAGAAAAGTAACCCACATATACAACAAACTAACCATTCATTTAAATGCACTATGTTCTAAAATGGAATATACCACAAGACAATAAATTAGCTTCCAAAATAATTACCTCACAAACACAACAGAACTGAGAACAAGAGCAGACCCACTGAGTACATAGGACATATCTTACCTGAAATAGTAAGTGTACTTAATTTTATTCATATATTTATAAACTTTCTGTATTAGATAAAAAAATATATTATCTTTTTTTTTTCTCTCACAGAAATGTCTAGTACTCTGGAATGGCTAGAGGAACATTTCCCACATGAAGAAATGTCACAAGATAGTGAAACTAATGGTAAACACTTTATAATATAAACAATTTAATTATTATTATTTTGTATACATTTAACATATATATATATTTTTTTTTTGTACAGAGCATACCAAAATAGAAAATACTTCAGAAAAACCTGTTATGGATAACACTTTTCACAGTATAGAAGAAAAAATTGATTTATTGTTGACTAATTTTAATAATTAGAAAACTTTTGTGGAAGATCATTTTAAACCAAAAACCTCGTACCATTGCCCCACATGTACTTGTCCCTCCTCACCATATCCCCGTCAATTAACCCCAAACCCTCTCCATAACCCAAAACGTTTTGATGAGACTTCCATCCCTTCTTCACCTAATAACAATCATGATGAAACCCCTAATTCTCCTGTTTTTGTTTCTATTTCTGCCTCACCTTCTCTGTCATAAATTATTAATATATGTTAAATAAAGTTACATTTTTATATTGTGTTGTAAATAGTTTTTTTTTTTTTAAAACAATGTAGGTGTCCGCGGACAGTGCAGGTGTTCTGAAATGTTCATAAATAAACAAAAATGGAGGTGCCCTGAAGAACACTATACCTGTTCGTACTCTTTGCTAGCAAGATTAAACTATTCTAAGAACACACGTGGTGTCCTGAAATGTTCGTAAAAAAAAAAATTAAAGTGTCCTAAAGAACACTATATCTGTCCGTAGTGTTCGCTAGCAAGTTCAAACTGTTCTAAGAACACACGCAGTGTCCTGAATTCTTCGTAATTAAACGAAAATGGAGGTGTTTTAAAGAACACTAAACCTGTCCGTACTGTTCGCTAGCAAGTTGAAAATGTTCTAAGAACACACGCAGTGTCCTGAAATGTTCGTTTCACGTGTGACGCAATTTTGATTAGTTCAGGACCCGAACAGTGTCCGTAGAACATCAACGCGCATGCGCTAGCCAATCTCTGTGCATTTGGTGTCCTGCCGACATGCGCTTCCTTCGCGAACTTGTTCGCGAACGGATCATATGACCGCGCCCACGCTGATCGCGTGTTCTGAATGCGGACACTGTTCCGGTCCCCGAACAAATTAAAAGTACATTTTCAATTAATCCATAATATTTTTCAATACAATCTCACCATGGCACAAGTCCCACATAGTAATCCTCAGTTTCTACATACCTTTTGAAACTTTTAAAACTTTTTCTTGTGTTCGATCTGTCCGCGGACAGCGCGCATGTCCGCGAACCACGCACAAGCACCCCTATAAAAGACCACGCCCTAGAGCTTATTCTCATTGTGTTTCTGGCTATTCTTCAGAGCACAGCTATTTCTCCAGCAACTTGCTGATTACACCATTGAGATGGCATCTCTGGCTGCAGAACTGCCACCTGGTGCTGAACCTGCTTCAGCACCACCCCCGCCACCTCCACCACCAGCACCTCCCAAAGGGCCTGAAGAGGGGAACAGGAGTGAGGATGCGGAGGAGGAAGAAGAGGATGATGAGAATCAGGCAGAGGAAAACCCTACTACCCGCACTAGGCGTGAGTCTTGGGTGTGGCCGTTATTTTTCCATTCATGGTAATGTTCCTAAGGCTCGTGCGAACCATGTTACCTGCAATGAGTGCAAAATGATACTCAGTCGTGGGAAGCACGGTAAAAACAGTTTTGGGACCACTATTATGAAGCGACACCTGAGGTCATTTCACTCTGGGGCTATTCGCAGGGTTGTACCTTGGGAAGAACATAGCAGATTGATTTCCTCTACTTCATCCTCTGTTTCTGATCCTGTCACCACAAGGACCACCTCTGCGGGACAGCGTCTTCCTCAAGCTGCCTCACAGGCCATACAGAATGCTGATGACCCTTACCTTTCGAGGGTCACAGTTGTATGTATGTACTGTGACACAGTACTCTGCAGGGGGGAGCGACTTTGTAGTGCTTTTGAGACTATCGTCTCAGAGCACGAGAAGATCTGCTCACTACCCAAATAAAACCCACTCTACATCTTCCTCTCTCAGCTCGCCCTTTCTTATCCCTGTGGTTGGTGTCCCCTCCTTTACCTTCCTTTCCCCTCCTCTCCTAGTGTGTCGTGTATAAAAAAACCAAAAAAATACAAACTATCAAAAATCAAAAAAAATAAGGCTCTTTTCAGAGCCGCCTTTCACAGTTAAAAAATAGAAGTGAAAATAAATGAAGCAGGGCCCTTTGTATTTTTTAGAAGTCCGCGGACAGTTCGCAAACATTTAAAAAATTGGGTTGCTACCCCATCACAAACATTGCAATTTTCTCTGGGAAGAAGTGGTGGCTCTGAAAATAGCCTTTGAGTGGTGTTTGTAAGTCAACAATTATAAATGGTTAACACCTACTTCAAAATGGTTGTTGTAATTCCAAAAAAAGTCGCAATGCATTTTGTACATTTCTCAGAAAAATCTGATTGCCAGCATAAGTAAGATGGACTCCATCTCTGCGAAAAATGTATGTACTACGAAACATAAGATTTTCATTGTGAAAAGAGGTCATGCCAAAATCTCTTAGAGAGGCACAAACAGCCTTATTAACATTGCGCCTTGCTCTTTCCATTTGTGGACCAAATGAAGAAGAACAAAGCCTCATTTGTCTCTGCGCAATCCGTGAAAATATCACTTGAGAATTAGGAAACATGTCCATAACCTTCCCAAGTTCTTCTTTCATAGCAAATTGCAAAAAAATTCCAGTCACATGTCCTAAACTGTTCCCTCCACAATGAATTACAATTATGTCTGGATGTTGCTCTGTCTCCGAAGTAGCACAGAGAGGTATCAAGTCCAACCACTTCATTCCACATACTCCATCCCAGTGTACTTCCACATGTGGGAATCTAAGATCTACAGCTACTCCACAGCTTTCTGCATGCACCTTCAACCAATGTATCCACGAATCTCCCAAAATCCAAACAATCTGTTTTCTGAAACACACAGCCATAGCTATCTTTTGTTCTTTCAGCAAAAAGAGTATCTGAGAAACTCTCTTCTGGCACAACACACCCACTAAACTTTCCTCACCAATCCCTTTCAGTGCTTATTCTCATTTGCATGACTTCTGAACCCAAAAATCCCCGGATGTAACTCCCGATGTCCGCGAACTACCGCCATGTCCCTGGACATATCGTAACATGAACAGCCCTTCTACCATTTCCACTTCACTCTCTCTGCCATTCCCTCATTGGATGTAGCAAAAAAATCACATGACCATGCACCAATCACATTCAAGACCTCTAGATCTAACTGGATCATCATAGATCAGCACTGCAAATGTACTGTGAATCTCTCTGAGTACAAGGGTCATACCATTGGCAAGCACCATCTACCAGAAATACTGTACACGTCTCCAAGATTTCTACTTGCAGCTCCATGCATATCCATATGCATGAACACAAACTTAAGGTATGCATATTTTCTGTACAGTAGATTAACACATTTTCAAACAGACTTTTAGCTTGTGTAATCTGTAAAATGAATTTACTGTATTTTTTTCAATTTCCTAAAATCAAATCTCACTTATAAACCTTTATACTATTTACTTTCTTTATACACACACACTCAAATCATGTTAAACTAACATTTTTTAAATTAAATATATAGACTACATATATTCAAACAAAATTGCATGCAAGCACAATCTATGTTTAAATCTTTAAAAAAATACTTATACAATTTCATATTTTTTTGTTTTTATTTATTTATTTACTTAATTACTTTAATTTAGACATGACATTGAGGCGCTATTGCCTAGAACAGCTTACTTACAGAAATAGTGGTATTCACTGGTATATTATAAATTTCACAAGACATAGTAGATATTTTTTTTTTGCTACAGTTAGTCATTCAATACAATTTGTTCATTAAGAACATATCATATGTACTGAACTGATGCAATGTATCTTATGTAAATAAATTAGTTTAATGGTTTTAAAGAAGGCACTGAGGATTTCAATTAAAAAAATTAATATCTAAATTAAAAACAGCGCTATATACAAACAAAGTTACTAATTTGAAGCTTTTACAATTGCAGTGAAGACCAGTCTCCTGAAAAGAAGCAGCCGAATTCAACGAACAAAGAAGAACTAAGAAATTACCTGTTAATTTAAGAAATAAAGTAAGTAGAATATGACCATAATATTTGTATTATTAATCAAACATACTATAACGTTAAAACAAGCTATTTTGGTGCCTAAAAATAGAGATTGTGTACCATTTTGTCCAAAAATCTCCATGTCTTAAACAGCGATTTACAGCCAGAATGAACCACAAATTCCTTTTTTTTTCGACACACAAATTACCCAACTGAACCGCTAAAATGTTCATATTATAGAACAAACAACTGTTTTAATTGTATACATTAGATTTACTATTTGCACTTTTCCACACCACTAGCTTACTTTTTTTTTGTCATCTGAACCCCAGTTTAGTAACACATAAATTCAAGAATACCTATCCCTACTAGTTGTATTTCCCAATGCACAATCACACATCATTACATACATCTTTATCATCTTACTCAAACACTCATGCACACAGCACACATACATTCCAGAACACCCCAACCCATATCTTCTTTATTTTTTTCAACAGACCCTAAAGAATGCCTACCAAAAGTCAAGTCCGTAGAAAGCAACGCCAAAGTAGAGCAAATGAAAATAAAAGTGTCCAACATAAGCATCCATCTCTAGCAGAATTTGTAAAAAAAAGTTGAAACAAAACAACTAATACAGTCATTTAGTGAAACACAAGAAGTTTCAAGTACAAAAACTATGCCTCCTCTATCAAAATGTAAAACAAACCAAAAAACAATTAACAGAAAATCAGCTATCACTATAGATCAAACTACTTCTTCAAATTTTAATATAGTGCAAAGTAAGCATACCAAGAAAAGTATTTTAGCCAAAATGTACCGTCACAAAGTCCTTCAAAATCTTATAAAAACTGGAGAGAAATCAGGTTCAATGCTTAAAACCAATCGTAGGAAATTAATCTTAGAAGCATTGATGGACAGTGCAATTCTTCTGAAAAGAAAGTTATTTATTTTACTGTTAAACAAAATGAAACCACTAACAAAACTAATAACTAAATTATAAAAAAGACTTCTCAATAAGCGAAATGTCAACAGAAAGAACTTAAGTATCTGAGGAGGTGAATGGAATCACACTACGAGCACAAAACCATATTTTAATGAAGAAGCGTACAAACAAAAGCAAACAAATACAATTGCCATACATAGCAGTGGTCGAGGTTATGAAAAAGTGAATAATACCATAATGGAACAAGAAGTACTCCTTACAAAAATATGCCCTGAAAACTTAGAATTACCCCCCCATTCAACTGAATCAGAACGTCTAGTGTACAAATGGCCATGCACGTCAATGTGTAACATTCCCAAACAATGTTTCAAATCTTTACACCAATTCCTCAATAAATATGTAAAAAGCAAAGACAAAATCAAAATTAAATTACTGCAAAATATGGATACCTGTCCAGTGCGCAAGTACACACTACAAGGACATTCATTGGCCTGCATTACTGGACCTACTTGTAAAACCACTTTCCATGATATCAAAAGGATATCAACACATCATTCAACTATAAGAAATCTAGTCTATAAACTGTACTATGCTAAAAGTCCTGTTTTAGCACTAGCAAAATTAAATAACATCCTTCTACACGGTACAGCAAAAGACCTACTTGAAGAAATTCACTATATCCAGAAAAAATATTTTGGAAGTGAAAGCCATTTACAGAATGAAATAGCTTTAAACCAATTAAGCAACAATTCTACATATGGCAACCTTTTGCTAAACACATACAAAAAAGAAATACTAAAATTTAAAAGTACATCAGCTGAAGTACCAAACTATGTATGTGTATGTTGCCGTAGAACTTTTTATAAAAGTAACACAAAAACTGTAGACCTATCATACAAAATAGAAGACAATGAAGATTCTAAATGGTTTGAATTAACTCTCTACCTTGTAGCAGAAAACAAATACGAAATAACTGAGCCCTTAATACTTTGCAGTTACTGCACTACAAAACTTGACAACAACCAAACTCCTTATCGTGCTATCACAAATAATTTGGAATTATACCCAGTACCAAAACCCCTACAACAACTTAATTTATATGAGAGCATCATAATTCAAACAGTACACCCATTTCAAGCAATAATAAGCCTTCAATCAAAAACAGCAAAATTACCTCCCTCTGAATTGGTAAAAGGCATTGTGGAAAAGTAGTTTATTTACCATTAGATGTAAAAGAAAATGTGCATACTCTAGGAGTGCAAAGTCCAATACAGCAATCTTTAATTATCTTAGTAAATGGAGTACCTACAAAAGACAAAAAAATATGGCAGCAGCTGGTAGATTTATATAAAGTTAGACAAGCCTTCCAATATCTTAAAGAGAATAATGAATATTACAATGAAATTAATATTGAAGAACACTTGAAAGATACAACTGAAATAATTCAAGAAACACAAGAAGCTGGTCAATTTGAGCTACTAGATCCTGCTACAACATCAAATGCTTTAGACCATTATACAATTCATCCTTTGCACTGTAATGACACCGTAGAAGATGTACTGGAAACTTACCAAATGTGTCAAACAAAAGGTTCGCCAATCAGCATATGGGAAAAAAGTATAGAAGCACGTGCTTTTCCTCTACTCTTTCCTACTGGCAAAGGAGGAAGGTATGATGATAGAGTTATTCAAATATCAGTTTCAGAATACCGCTCATTATGGATGTATTCTGAAGATCCCAGATTTAGACAAAATGTGGAATACATATTCCACCTACTCTTTGAAAGTGAACTAGCAACTTTATGTTACGGAGTTGCACACATATTAAAATCAGGATCACACTTTCAAAAAATGACAGCTACACAATTATTAGAAAAAGTGCAACAAAAGGATGAGGTTTTACAATCACATATTACAAATCTATTAGCAAAAAAAAAAAAATATGCGTGGTACTAAAGAGTACTGGTTTCGACGTCATGGAGATGTACGTTATATGATCAGAAACCTTGGCCCACCCACTTGGTTTGTACCATTAAGTTGTGCAGAATATGCATGGGAAGATTTACATGATTTCCTACGCATATCAAATAAAAACAAAACAAACATAGATATACTAACACCTGGAGAACTTTGTTCTTTGGATCCTGTTAATGTTTTAAGATATTTTCACCATCGCTTCATTGCTATGCTACATTTTATTTGTAATAAAACTGTTCCTCCCCTTGGAGGAGTGCAACACTTCTTTTGGAGAAAAGAATACCAAGCCAGAGGAGCACCACATATCCACATGCTTTTATGGATTAAAGATGCTCCTAAATGTGGTCAAGACAGTGATGCCACTGTTTTACAGTTTATTGAAAAATATGTCACTTGTGAAATTCCATCAGAAGCCACAAATAGTGATCTTCATGCACAAATTTTATAATTTCAAAGACACAAATGTGGAAAATATTGTCGTCGCAAATACAAAAACAAAGGGAAATACTAAACCAAATGCCGATTTGATTTCCCTAGACCAGTTACAAATACAGGTCAAGTGAACAACCTCATGTCTTCAGTTAAACATAGTGTTAAAGGTAAGTCACCTAAAAATACATATTACATAAAAAGAAAAGAAGAAGAAAAATATATCAATAATTATAATGCAATCATTGCCCACATATGGAATGTAAACATAGATGTGCAGTACATTGCAGACAATTCTACTGCAGTTGAACGATATGTCACAGCATACTTAACTAAAGCAGAAAAGACAGAGCTCCAAGACCTCTGGAATGACCTGTCATCAGATAAAACAGTATCTCAGAAATTATACAGCTTGGGCATAAAAATGCTCACCCATAGAGAATGTGGATCATATGAAGCAGCTGATCGTTTAACTGGTACTGCATTGTATGGTAAATCTGAAAATATAGTATGGCTAAGTCTTGGTCCAGCTAAATCTAGAAAAAGAGTTCTAAAATCATATGAAGATATAGAAACAATAGCCAAACAAGATCCCAACAGCCAAGACATTTTAAAAAACAATTTATTGGACACATACTACCCAAACAGAAGTAATACTTTGGAAAAAATGTGTCTATACCACATAGCCCAAAACTACACATACAAAAATAATATGAAACCTGATGAAAAAAAAGGTAAATATAGAGTGACAAACTGTGAAGGCAGCTTAGTTAAACTCACTAAACCAAATTTAATTAATCATATCAAATTGTCATTAAAGACTCCTCAACATAAAGAAGTATATTACATGTCCCTGCTACAACTCTTCAAACCATGGAGAAAAGAAGAACAATTACTAGATAGCTATGACTCATATGAGGATGCTTTCATAGCAAATGAAAGCACTATAACTGATGTAAACTTTGCCCAGTACAAAACAATGTTGCACAATGAACAGCAACACGAAGAAGAACTCCAAGCCCAACTAGATAAGGACACTCCTGACAGTAGTCAACCTTCTGTAACAGGAAGCCAAGAATCACTGGGAGAACCACTAATAATAAATGAGGCAGAATTAGCTATGATAGAAGTAGAAAACACCATGGGGGTAATTCATAGAATTCAGCGCACAAGTGGCGCACGTGGCTGGCGCACAGTGTGCGCGTGCGAATCCCTGCACCAGCCGCGTGCGCTAAAATCCATTTCCACGCACAGCGTATTCATGGATTCCAGGCACCAAAACCAGCCGTGGCGCACAGTGGCGCAGCGACCCTGCAGCAGCGCCAGTTACGCCCCCAAGAATGCCTCTCGCGCAGGGAAAAGCCATCAAAATCCCCAATCCAGCGCAAAGGGCTGCGCTAACCCTGTACCAGCACGGCAAGCGGGCTACGTGTATCACTGGGGTGGGCGGGAAGTACCTCACGTGATTGGCCCCGTGCGAGCAGGGTATGCGTATTTCAGGGGTGCGCGGGAAGTTCCACACGCGATTTCCGCAGGGTACGTGTATTTCAGGGGTACGCGGGAAGTTCCACACATGATTTCAGCAGGGTACGTGTATTTCAGGGGTGCGCGGGAAGTTCCACACGTGATTGGCCCCGTGCGAGCAGGGTACGCGTATTTCAGGGGTGCGCGGGAAGTTCCACACGCGATTTCCGCAGGGTACGTGTATTTCAGGGGTACGCGGGAAGTTCCACACGCGATTTCAGCAGGGTACGTGTATTTCAGGGGTGCGCGGGAAGTTCCACATGTGATTGGCCCCATGCGAGCAGGGTACGCGTATTTCAGGGGTGCGCGGGAAGTTCCACACGCGATTTCCACAGGGTACGTGTATTTCAGGGGTACGCGGGAAGTTCCACACGCGATTTCAGCAGGGTAGGTGTATTTCAGGGGTGCGCGGGAAGTTCCACACGCGATTGGCCCCGTGCGAGCAGGGTACGTGTATTTCGGGGTGCGCGGGAAGTTTCACACGCGACATCAACAGGGTAAGTGTATTCCAGGGGTACGCAGGAAGTACCACACGTGACATAAGCAGGGTACGTGTATTTCAGGGGTGCGCGGGAAGTTCCACATGCGATTTCCGCAGGGTACGTGTATTTCAGAGGTGCGCGGGAAGTTCCACACGCGATTTCTGCAGGGTACGTGTATTTCAGGGGTGCGCGGGAAGTTCCACAGGCGATTTCATCAGGGTACGTGTATTTTGGGGTGCGGGGGAAGTTTCACACGCAAGATCAGCAGGGTACGTGTATTTCAGGGGTGCGCGGGAAGTTCCACATGCGATTTCATCAGGATATGTGTATTTCGGGTGTGGGGGAAGTTTCACACGCGACATCAGCAGGGTACGTGTATTCCAGGGGTGCGCGGGAAGTTCCACACGCGATTCCATCAGGGTACGTGTATTACAGGGGTGCACGGGAAGTTCCACACGCGATTTCATCAGGGTACGTGTATTTAGGGGTGCGGGGTAAGTTTGGCATGCAACATCAGCAGGGTACGTGTATTCCAGGGGTGCGCGGGAAGATCCACACGTGATTCCGTCAGGGTACGTGTATTACAGGGGTGCGTGGAGAGCACCACACGTGAATTGCACATGTGGGTCCTCCCAAGTGTTCCCTCTACACCCTCCACGGCCCCTGCAGGTGGCTCACACCACAGGGGCCTACCCTGCACATGTCCTGCAGGCACCCCATCCACCATGGCCATGCCCCCCAGCCAACCCACATGTCAACTTGCACTACTGCCCACCAACGCATGTCCCCCTGCACCCCAGCCACCAGGGGCAACCTCCACCAGGCGCCCACCCATGTCTCCCACCACCCCCACCCCCCAGCACTGTCGGGCACCTGCCAGAAGGCCCCCACCCATGTCTCCCACCACACCCACCCCCCAGCACTGTGGGGAACCTGCCAGCAGGCCCCCACCCATGTCCAACTCATGTTCCCCACCACCCCCACTCCCCCAGCACTGTGGGGCACCTGCCACCAGGCCCCCACCCATGTCCAACTCATGTTCCCCACCAGCCCCACCCCCCAGCAGTGCAGGGTCACCCTCCACCAGGCCCCCACACATGTCTCCCACCACCCCCACCCCCAGCACTGTGGGGCACCTGCCAGCAGGCCCCCACCCATGTCCAACTCATGTTCCCCAACACCCCCACCCCCCAGCACTGTGGGGCACCTGCCACCAGGCCCCCACCCATGTCCAACTCATGTTCCCCACCCCCCCACACCCCAGCAGTGCAGGGTCACCCTTCACCAGGCCCCCACCCATGTCTCCCACCACCCCCACCCCCCAGCAGTGCAGGGTCACCCTCCACCAGGCCCCCACCCATGTCTCCCACCTCTCCCACCCCCCAGCACTGTGGGGCACCTGCCACCAGGCCCCCACCCATGTCCAACTCATCTTCCCCACCACACCCACCCCCCAGCAGTGCAGGGTCACCCTCCACCAGGCCCCCACACATGTCTCCCACCACCCCCACCCCCCAGCACTGTGGGGCACCTGCCAGCAGGCCCCCACCCATGTCCAACTCATGTTCCCCACCACCCCCACCCCCCAGCACTATGGGGCACCTGCCAGCAGGCCCCCACCCATGTCCAACTCATGTTCACCCCCCACCCCCCAGCAGTGCAGGGTCAACTTCCACCAGGCCCCCACCCATGTCTCCCACCACCCAACCCCCCAGCAGTGCAGGGTCACCCGCCACCAGGCCCCCACCCATGTCTCCCACCCCCCCACCCCCGAACACTGTGGGGCACCTGCCACCAGGCCCCCACCCATGTCCAACTCATGTTCCCCACCACCCCCACTCCCCAGCAGTGCAGGGTCACCCTCCACCAGGCCCCCACACATGTCTCCCACCACCCCCACCCCCCAGCACTGTGGGGCACCTGCCAGCAGGCCCCCACCCATGTCCAACTCATGTTCCCCACCCCCACCCCCCAGCAGTGCAGGGTCACCCTTCACCAGGCCCCCACCCATATCTCCCACCCCCCCACCCGCCAGCAGTGCAGGGTCACCCTCCACCAGGCCCCCACACATGTCAGCCACCCCCCACCCCCAGCAGTGCAGGGTTACCCTCCACCAGGCCCCCACACATGTCTCCCACCACCCCCACCCCCCAGTACTGTGGGGCACCTGCCAGCAGGCCCCCACCCATGTCCAACTCATGTTCCCCACCACCCCCACCACCCCCACCACCCAGCACTGTGGGGCACCTGCCAGCAGGCCCCCACCCATGTCCAACTCATGTTCCCCACCCTCTCACCCCCCAGCAGTGCAGGGTCACCCTCCACCAGGCCCCCACCCATGTCTCCCACCACCCCCACCCCCCAGCAGTGCAGGGTCACCCTCCACCAGGCACCCACCCATGTCTCCCACCCCCCCACCCCCCAGCACTGTGGGGCACCTGCCACCAGGCCCCCACCCATGTCCAACTCATGTTCCCCACCACCCCCACCCCCCAGCAGTGCAGGGTCACCATCCACCAGGCCCCCACACATGTCTCCCACCACCCCCACTCCCCAGCACTGTGGGGCACCTGCCACCAGGCCCCCACCCATGTCCAACTCATGTTCCCCACCACCCCCACCCCTCAGCACTGTGGGACACCTGCCAGCAGGCCCCAACCCATGTCCAACTCATGTTCCCACCCCCCAGCAGTGCAGGGTCACCCTCCACCAGGCCCCCACCCATGTCTCCTACCACCCCCACCCCCCAGAAGTGCAGGTTCACCCTCCACCAGGCCCCCACCCATGTCTCCCACCCCCCCCCAGCACTGGGGGGCACCTGCCACCAGGCCCCCACCCATGTCCAACTCATGTTCCCCACCACCCCCACCCCCCAGCAGTGCAGGGTTACCCTCCACCAGGCCCCCACACATATCTCCCACCACCCCCACCCCCCAGAAATGTGGGGCACCTGCCAGCAGGCCCCCACCCATGTCCAACTCATGTTCCCCACCACCCCCACCCCCCAGCAGTGCAGGGTCACCCTCCACCAGACCCGCACACATGTCTCCCACCACCCCCACCCACCCAGCACTGTGGGGCAAATGCCACCAGGCCCCCACCCATGTCCAACTCATGTTCCCCACCACCCCCACCCCCCAGCAGTGCAGGGTCACCCTCCACCAGGCCCCCACACATGTCTCCCACCACCCCCACCCCCCAGCACTGTGGGGCACCTGTCAGCAGGCCCCCACCAATGTCCAACTCATGTTCACCACCACCCCCACCCCCCAACACTGTGGGGCACCTGCCAGCAGGCCCCCACCCATGTCCAGCTCATGTTCCCCACCACCCCCACCCCCCAGCACTGTGGGGCACCTGCAAGCAGGCTCCCACCCATGTCCAACTCATGTTCCCCACCCCCCCACTCGCCAGCAGTGCAGGGTCACCCTCCACCAGGCCCCCACTCATGTCTCCCACCACCCCCACCCCCCAGCAGTGCAGGGTCACCCTCCACCAGGCCCCCACACATGTCTCCCATTCCCCCCCCCACACCCCCCAGCACTGTGGGGAACCTGCCAGCAGGCCCCCACCCATGTCCTACTCATGTTCCCCACCCCCCACCCCCCAGCAGTGCAGGGACACCCTCCACCAGGCCCCCACCCATGTCTCCCACCACCCCCACCCCCCAGTAGTGCAGGGTCACCCTCCACCAGGCCCCCACACGTCTCCCACCACCCCACCCCCCAGCACTGTGGGGCACCTGCCACCAGGGCCCCTCCCATGTCCAACTCATGTTCCCCACCACCCCTACCCCCCACCAGTGCAGGGTCACCCTCCACCAGGCCCCCACACATGTCTCCCACCACCCCCACCCCCCACCACTGTGGGGCACCTGCCAGCAGGCCCCCACCCATGTCCAACTCATATTCCCCATCCCTCCCACCCCCCAGCAGTGCAGGGTCACCCTCCACCAGGCCCCCACCCATGTCTCCACCCCCCCATCCCCCAGCAGTGCAGGGTCACCCTCCACCAGGCCCCCACCCATGTATCCCAGCCCCCCACCCCCCAGCAGTGCAGGGTTACCCTCCACCAGGCCCCCACACATGTCTCCCACCACCCCCAGCACTGTGGGGCACCTGCCAGCAGGCCCCCACCCATGTCCAACTCATGTTCCCCACCACCCCCACCCCCCAGCACTGTGGGGCACCTGTCAGCAGGCCCCCACCCGTGTCCAACTCATGTTCCCCACCCCCCCCACCACCCAGCAGTGCAGGGTCACCCTCCACCAGGCCCCCACCCATGTCTCCCACCACCCCCACCCCCCAGCAGTGCAGGGTCACCCTCCACCAGGCCCCCACCCATGTCTCCCACCCCTCCACCCCCCAGCACTGTGGGGCACCTGCCACCAGGCCCCCACACATGACCAACTCATGTTCCCCACCACCCCCACCCCCCAGCAGTGCAGGGTCACCCTCCACCAGGCCCCCACACATGTCTCCCACCACCCCCACCCCCCAACACTGTGGGGCACCTGCCAGCAGGCCCCCACCCATGTCCAGCTCATGTTCCCCACCACCCCCACCCCCCAGCACTGTGGGGCACCTGCAAGCAGGCTCCCACCCATGTCCAACTCATGTTCCCCACCCCCCCACTCGCCAGCAGTGCAGGGTCACCCTCCACCAGGCCCCCACTCATGTCTCCCACCACCCCCACCCCCCAGCAGTGCAGGGTCACCCTCCACCAGGCCCCCACACATGTCTCCCATTCCCCCCCCACACCCCCCAGCACTGTGGGGAACCTGCCAGCAGGCCCCCACCCATGTCCTACTCATGTTCCCCACCCCCCACCCCCCAGCAGTGCAGGGACACCCTCCACCAGGCCCCCACCCATGTCTCCCACCACCCCCACCCCCCAGTAGTGCAGGGTCACCCTCCACCAGGCCCCCACACGTCTCCCACCACCCCACCCCCCAGCACTGTGGGGCACCTGCCACCAGGGCCCCTCCCATGTCCAACTCATGTTCCCCACCACCCCTACCCCCCACCAGTGCAGGGTCACCCTCCACCAGGCCCCCACACATGTCTCCCACCACCCCCACCCCCCACCACTGTGGGGCACCTGCCAGCAGGCCCCCACCCATGTCCAACTCATATTCCCCATCCCTCCCACCCCCCAGCAGTGCAGGGTCACCCTCCACCAGGCCCCCACCCATGTCTCCACCCCCCCATCCCCCAGCAGTGCAGGGTCACCCTCCACCAGGCCCCCACCCATGTATCCCAGCCCCCCACCCCCCAGCAGTGCAGGGTTACCCTCCACCAGGCCCCCACACATGTCTCCCACCACCCCCAGCACTGTGGGGCACCTGCCAGCAGGCCCCCACCCATGTCCAACTCATGTTCCCCACCACCCCCACCCCCCAGCACTGTGGGGCACCTGCCAGCAGGCCCCCACCCGTGTCCAACTCATGTTCCCCACCCCCCCCACCACCCAGCAGTGCAGGGTCACCCTCCACCAGGCCCCCACCCATGTCTCCCACCACCCCCACCCCCCAGCAGTGCAGGGTCACCCTCCACCAGGCCCCCACCCATGTCTCCCACCCCTCCACCCCCCAGCACTGTGGGGCACCTGCCACCAGGCCCCCACACATGACCAACTCATGTTCCCCACCACCCCCACCCCCCAGCAGTGCAGGGTCACCCTCCACCAGGCCCCCACACATGTCTCCCACCACCCCCACCCCCCAGCACTGTGGGGCACCTGCCAGCAGGCCCCCACCCATGTCCAACTCATGTTCCCCACCACCCCCAGCCCCCAGCACTGTGGGGCACCTGCCAGCAGGCCCCCACCCATGTCCAACTCATGTTCCACCCCCCCACCCCCCAACAGTGCAGGGTCACCCTCCACCAGGCCCCCACCCATGTCTCCCACCACCCCCACCCCCCGGAAGTGCAGGGTCACCCTCCACCAGGCCCCCACCCATGTCTCCCACCCCCTCACCCCCCAGCACTGTGGGGCACCTGCCACCAGGCCCCCACCCATGTCCAACTCATGTTCCCCACCACCCCCACCCCCCAGCAGTGCAGGGTCACCCTCCACCAGGCCCCCACACATGTCTCCCACCACCCCCACCCCCCAGCACTCTGGGGCACCTGCCACCAGGCCCCCACCCATGTCCAACTCATGTTCCCCACCACCCCCACCCCCCAGCAGTGCAGGGTCACCCTCCACCAGGCCCCCACACATGTCTCCCACCACCCCACCCCCCAGCACTGTGGGGCACCTGCTAGCAGGCCCCCACCCATGTCCAACTCATGTTCCCCACCACCCCCACCCCCCAGCACTGTGGGGCACCTGCCAGCAGGCCCCCACCCATGTTCAACTCATGTTCCCCACCACCCCCACCCCCAGCACTGTGGGGCACCTGCCAGCAGGCCCCCACCCATGTCCAACTAATGTTCCCAACCTCCCCACCCCCCAGCAGGGCAGGGTCACCCTCCACCAGGCCCCCCCCATGTCTCCCACCACCCCCACCCCCCAGCAGTGCAGGGTCACCCTCCACCAGGCCCCCACCCATGTCTCCCACCCCCCCACCCCCCAGCACTGTGGGTCACCTGCCAGCAGGCCCCCATCCATGTCCAACTCATGTTCCCCACCACCCCCACCCCCCAGCACTGTGGGGCACCTGCCAGCAGGCCCCCACCCATGTCAAACTCATGTTCCCCAAAGCAGTGCAGGGTCACCCTCCACCAGCCCCCCACCCATGTCTCCCACCACCCCCACCCCCCAGCAGTGCAGGGTCACCCTCCACCAGGCCCCCACACATGTCTCCCACCCCCCAACCCCCAGCACTGTGGGGCACCTGCCACCAGGCCCCCACCCATGTCCAACTCATGTTCCCCACCACCCCCACCCCCCAGCAGTGCAGGGTCACCCTCCACCAGGCCCCCACACATGTCTCCCACCACCCCCACCCCCCAGCACTGTGGGGCACCTGCCAACAGGCCCCCACCCATGTCAAACTCATGGTCCCCACCCCCCAACCCCCCAGCAGTGCAGGGTCACCCTCCACCAGGCCCCCACCCATGTCTACCACCCTCCCACCCCCAGCAGTGCAGGGTCACCCTCCACCAGGCCCCCACACATGTCTCCCACCACCCCCACGCCCCAGCACTGTGGGGCACCTGCCAGCAGGCCCCCACCCATGTCCAACTCATGTTCCCCACCACCCCCACCCCCCAGCACTGTGGGGCACCTGCCAGCAGGCCCCCACCCATGTCCAACTCATGTTCCCCACCCCCCACCCCCCAACAGTGCAGGGTCACCCTCGACCAGGCCCCCACCCATGTCTCCCACCACCCCCACCCCCCAGCAGTGCAGGGTCACCCTCCACCAGGCCCCCACACATGTCTCCCACCACCCCCACCCCCCAGCACTGTGGGGCACCTGCCAGCAGGCCCCCACCCATGTCCAACTCATGTTCCCCACCACCCCCACCCCCCAGCACTGTGGGGCACCTGCCAGCAGGCCCCCACCCATGTCCAACTCATGTTCCCCACCACCCCCACCCCCCAGCACTGTGGGGCACCTGCCAGCCGGCCCCCACCCATGTCCAACTCATGTTCCCCACCACCCCCACCCCCCAGCACTGTGGGGCACCTGGCAGCAGGCCCCCACCCATGTCCAACTCATGTTCCCCACCCCCCAGCAGTGCAGGGTCACCCTCCACCAGGCCCCCACCCATGTCTCCCACCCCCCCCACCCCCCAGCAGTGCAGGGTCACCCTCCACCAGGCCCCCACCCATGTCTCCCACCCCCCCACCCTCCAGCACTGTGGGCCACCTGCCACCAGGCCCCCACCCATGTCCAACTCATGTTCCCCACCACCCCCAGCAGTGCAGGGTCACCTTCCACCAGGCCCCCACACATGTCTCCCACCACCCCCAGCCCCCAGCACTGTGGGGCACCTGCCAGCAGGCCCCCACCCATGTCCAACTCATGTTCCCCACCCAACCACCCCACAGCAGTGCAGGGTCACCCTCCACCAGGCCCCCACCCATGTCTCCCACCACCCCACCCCCAACAGTGAAGGGTCAAACTCCACCAGGCCCCCACACATGTCTCCCACCACCCCCACCCCCCAGCACTGTGGGGCACCTGCCAGCAGGCCGCCACCCATGTCCAACTCATGTTCCCCACCACCCCCACCCCCCAGCACTGTGGGGCACCTGCCAGCAGGCCCCCACCCATGTCCAACTCATGTTCCCCACCCCCCCACCCCCAGCAGTGCAGGGTCACCTTCCACCAGGCCCACACCCATGTCTCCCACCACCCCCACCCCCCAGCAGTGCAGGGTCACCCTCCACCAGGCCCCCACCCATATCTCCCACCCCCCCACCCCCCAGCACTGTGGGTCACCTGCCAGCAGGCCCCCACCCATGTCCAACTCATGTTCCCCACCACCCCCACCCCCCAGCACTGTGGGGCACCTGCCAGCAGGCCCCCACCCATGTCAAACTCATGTTCCCCAAAGCAGTGCAGGGTCACCCTCCACCAGCCCCCCACCCATGTCTCCCACCACCCCCACCCCCCAGCAGTGCAGGGTCACCCTCCACCAGGCCCCCACACATGTCTCCCACCCCCCACCCCCCAGCACTGTGGGGCACCTGCCACCAGGCCCCCACCCATGTCCAACTCATGTTCCCCACCACCCCCACCCCCCAGCAGTGCAGGGTCACCCTCCACCAGGCCCCCACACATGTCTCCCACCACCCCCACCCCCCAGCACTGTGGGGCACCTGCCAGCAGGCCCCCACCCATGTCCAACTCATGTTCCCCACCCCCCACCCCCCAACAGTGCAGGGTCACCCTCGACCAGGCCCCCACCCATGTCTCCCACCACCCCCACCCCCAGCAGTGCAGGGTCACCCTCCACCAGGCCCCCACACATGTCTCCCACCCCCCCCCACCCCCCAGCACTGTGGGGCACCTGCCAGCAGGCCCCCACCCATGTCCAACTCATGTTCTCCACCACCCCCACCCCCCAGCACTGTGGGGCACCTGCCAGCAGGCCCCCACCCATGTCCAACTCATGTTCCCCACCACCCCCACCCCCAGCACTGTGGGGCACCTGCCAGCCGGCCCCCACCCATGTCCAACTCATGTTCCCCACCACCCCCACCCCCCAGCACTGTGGGGCACCTGCCAGCAGGCCCCCACCCATGTCCAACTCATGTTCCCCACCCCCAGCAGTGCAGGGTCACCCTCCACCAGGCCCCCACCCATGTCTCCCACCACCCCCACCCCCCAGCAGTGCAGGGTCACCCTCCACCAGGCCCCCACCCATGTCTCCCACCCCCCCACCCTCCAGCACTGTGGGCCACCTGCCACCAGGCCCCCACCCATGTCCAACTCATGTTCCCCACCACCCCCAGCAGTGCAGGGTCACCTTCCACCAGGCCCCCACACATGTCTCCCACCACCCCCAGCCCCCAGCACTGTGGGGCACCTGCCAGCAGGCCCCCACCCATGTCCAACTCATGTTCCCCACCCAACCACCCCACAGCAGTGCAGGGTCACCCTCCACCAGGCCCCCACCCATGTCTCCCACCACCCCACCCCCAACAGTGAAGGGTCAAACTCCACCAGGCCCCCACACATGTCTCCCACCACCCCCACCCCCCAGCACTGTGGGGCACCTGCCAGCAGGCCGCCACCCATGTCCAACTCATGTTCCCCACCACCCCCACCCCCCAGCACTGTGGGGCACCTGCCAGCAGGCCCCCACCCATGTCCAACTCATGTTCTCCACCCCCCCACCCCCAGCAGTGCAGGGTCACCTTCCACCAGGCCCACACCCATGTCTCCCACCACCCCCACCCCCCAGCAGTGCAGGGTCACCCTCCACCAGGCCCCCACCCATGTCTCCCACCCCCCCACCCCCCAGCACTGTGCGGCACCTGCCACCAGGCCCCCACCCATGTCCAACTCATGTTCCCCACCACCCCCACCACCCAGCAGTGCAGGGTCACCCTCCACCAGGCCCCCACACATGTCCCCACCACCCCCCAGCACCGTGGGGCACCTGCCAGCAGGCCCCCGCCCATGTCCAACTCATGTTCCCCACCACCCCCACCCCCCAGCACTGTGGGGCACCTGCCAGCAGGCCCCCACCCATGTCCAACTCATGTTCCCCACCCCCCCACCCCCCAGTAGTGCAGGGTCACCCTCCACCAGGCCCCCACCCATGTCTCCCACCACCCCCACCCCCCAGCAGTTCAGGGTCACCCTCCACCAGGCCCCCACCCATTTCTCCCACCCCCCACCCCCCAGCACTGTGGGGCACCTGCCACCACGCCCCCACCCATGTCCAACTCATGTTCCCCACCACCCCCACCCCCCAGCAGTGCAGGGTCACCCTCCACCAGGCCCCCACACATGTCTCCCACCACCCCCACCCCCCAGCACTGTGGCGCACCTGCCACCAGGCCCCCACCCATGTCCAACTCATGTTCCCTACCACCCCCACCCCCCAGCAGTGCAGGGCCACCCTCCACCAGGCCCCCACACATGTCTCCCACCACCCCCACCCCCCAGCACTGTGGGGCACCTGCCAGCAGGCCCCCACCCATGTCCAACTCATGTTCCCCACCACCCCCACCCCCCAGCACTGTGGGGCACCTGCCAGCAGGCCCCCACCCATATCCATCTCATGTTCCCCACCCCCACCCCCCAGCAGTGCAGGGTCACCCTCCACCAGGCCCCCACCCATGTCTCCCACCCCCCCACCCTCCAGCACTGTGGGCCACCTGCCACCAGGCCCCCACCCATGTCCAACTCATGTTCCCCACCACCCCCAGCAGTGCAGGGTCACCTTCCACCAGGCCCCCACACATGTCTCCCACCACCCCCAGCCCCCAGCACTGTGGGGCACCTGCCAGCAGGCCCCCACCCATGTCCAACTCATGTTCCCCACCCAACCACCCCACAGCAGTGCAGGGTCACCCTCCACCAGGCCCCCACCCATGTCTCCCACCACCCCACCCCCAACAGTGAAGGGTCAAACTCCACCAGGCCCCCACACATGTCTCCCACCACCCCCACCCCCCAGCACTGTGGGGCACCTGCCAGCAGGCCGCCACCCATGTCCAACTCATGTTCCCCACCACCCCCACCCCCCAGCACTGTGGGGCACCTGCCAGCAGGCCCCCACCCATGTCCAACTCATGTTCTCCACCCCCCCACCCCCAGCAGTGCAGGGTCACCTTCCACCAGGCCCACACCCATGTCTCCCACCACCCCCACCCCCCAGCAGTGCAGGGTCACCCTCCACCAGGCCCCCACCCATGTCTCCCACCCCCCCACCCCCCAGCACTGTGCGGCACCTGCCACCAGGCCCCCACCCATGTCCAACTCATGTTCCCCACCACCCCCACCACCCAGCAGTGCAGGGTCACCCTCCACCAGGCCCGCACACATGTCCCCACCACCCCCCAGCACCGTGGGGCACCTGCCAGCAGGCCCCCGCCCATGTCCAACTCATGTTCCCCACCACCCCCACCCCCAGCACTGTGGGGCACCTGCCAGCAGGCCCCCACCCATGTCCAACTCATGTTCCCCACCCCCCCACCCTCCAGTAGTGCAGGGTCACCCTCCACCAGGCCCCCACCCATGTCTCCCACCACCCCCACCCCCCAGCAGTTCAGGGTCACCCTCCACCAAGCCCCCACCCATTTCTCCCACCCCCCAGCACTGTGGGGCACCTGCCACCAGGCCCCCACCCATGTCCAACTCATGTTCCCCACCACTCCCACCCCCCAGCAGTGCAGGGTCACCCTCCACCAGGCCCCCACACATGTCTCCCACCACCCCCGCCCCCCAGCACTGTGGCGCACCTGCCACCAGGCCCCCTCCCATGTCCAACTCATGTTCCCTACCACCCCCACCCCCCAGCAGTGCAGGGCCACCCTCCAACAGGCCCCCACACATGTCTCCCACCACCCCCACCCCCCAGCACTGTGGGGCACCTGCCAGCAGGCCCCCACCCATGTCCAACTCATGTTCCCCACCACCCCCACCCCCCAGCACTGTGGGGCACCTGCCAGCAGGCCCCCACCCATGTCCATCTCATGTTCCCCACCCCCACCCCCCAGCAGTGCAGGGTCACCCTCCACCAGGCCCCCACCCATGTCTCCCACCACCCCCACCCCCCAGCACTGTGGGGCACCTGCCAGCAGGCCCCCACCCATGTCCAACTCATGTTCCCCATCCCCCACCCCCCAGCAGTGCAGGGTCACCCTCCACCAGGCCCCCACACATGTCTCCCACCACCCCCACCCCCCAGCACTGTGGGGCACCTGCCACCAGGCCCCCACCCATGTCCAACCCATGTTCCCCACCACCCCCACCTCCCAGCAGTGCAGGGTCACCCTCCACCAGGCTCCCACCTATGTCCAACTCATGTTCCCCAGCCAACATGTCTTCACAATCTAGATCCCTGGTCCCTATGGTCAGCCTCCAAATGCAAAACACCCACCCGAGTATTGCATCCACCCACTCATAATTGGCAATTACATGACAGAACACCAATTGCAAGTTCTGAAACAAACACATTTCCCTCACATACACCCAATGGGTGTCAGTGAATCTCAAAACCCATATCATGATATGCATGAAACCAATGAGATACTACACATTGAAGTTCAATAAAAAATATGTATTAAAGGAAACATAAATAGAATCAAAAATAAAGAAATAGAAATGGGAATGTACAAAAATGAAAAGAAGCATGTCCGTGAAAAAAAGCAAAACCCAAAATCATAATCCAAAGTAATGGTGTCCAAAGTCACTGTCCACAAAACAAAATCCAATGGGAAATAAAATTGAAAGCCATTGCTCCATGGTTAAAATGGGAAAGAAAAATACAATCCAACAGTGAACTATGTACATACGAACAAGCCAGGGTCCATTATCCCAACAAAAGAAATTAAACCTATCTAACTACACTAACTAATAAAATAAACTATATACAAAAATGTGGCCAATGTCCAAAAGGTCCAAAATAAATTTAAAAAAAAAGGAAACCTAACACTACCTACATAACTATGTATAAGGGCAGCAGGCTAGTTTGACGGCTCACTTTGGGATGTCCCGGGCCAGGGCATCATCAAACTCCTGCTCAATGTCCCGGGGGCGGTCCTCCTCCATGGCCCCGAGGGTCCGCAGGGCTGTCGACGTGTCCACCTCCAAACCCCTGCGGATTGCCTCGAGGCACTCGGCCCGCCTCAGGGCCCTCCGCATGGAGTTCTCCGCCCTGACCATTGTGAGCCGTGTCTCTTCCGCCCGCTGCTGCTCCGCATCTATGGCGTGGCCCAACCGCTGCCACACGGAAGACACTCTTTGTCCAGGGTCCTCCTGCCCTCCGGCCGATGCCTGCCCCTCCGATGTTGAAGGCCCCGAGCCTTCATGGCTCCCACCACGCTGCTGCTGCTGTGCCTCTGCCCGTGAACTGCCTCCTGCTGCCTGCACATCCTCCGCCGGCTGGGGTGCAGTCGTTGATGTGGCCACCCCTGCTGGACATCCGACTCCCGACTGTGGCAGGGATGCCTCCTCCACCAGCCTGGCCGCACCGTCAGAGGCAGCTCCACAGGGCACCCAGGTGACTGATGGGTGGGAAGATGGCATGGAGGACGACTGGTGCGTAGGGAGTTCAGTTGAGGAGGGGGTCGTAGCAAGCCCCATCATACGAGGAATCCAGCCTGGGTGACCTGTCCCAGCAGGCAGACGTGGTCAACGAGCCATTCGAGATGACGTGCAGTCTCCTCATGAAAAGACTGCAGGTCACCTCGCATGGCCCGTTGACGCAACGGCACACCAGTCAGAACAAGCTCGACCCGGATAGCCACGTCCGCAGGCAGAGGAAGGCCAGTGGACGTGAGCTCATCCCCTGCCTGAAAACGGGTCTGGACGTAGGCGTCCCTGCTGGTGCAAGATGATGCAGGGACAGGATCAGGGACAGGATTGCACACAGGCACCTCCGCGGCGGCCTGTGCTGCCTCCTGTCCCGGGCCCTGCGCTGCACCACTAGCACCAGTGGGATCCCCACCTCCAGACCCCATCTCTGTTGCTTGCACGGCCTCCTCCTCCACCAAACCCCCCACCAACCTGGATGACTCTGTGCCATCTTCCCCCGTTGGGCCCTGTGGGGTCCCAGCTGCCCCTTCTGCTGCCGAGGAGTCCAACTCCAACCTCCGCCTCTTGGACCTCCCCCCGGTAGCTGCGGCCTGGGACGCGGCACCGGACTCCTCACTCCCCGACGAGATGACAACATGGGAGGGGAGCCGGGCCTTGCGTCTCCGGCTGGTGGTGGGATCCCCGCCGCTGTGCTCCACAGCACCTTCTCCGCCCTCTTCATCAATTGACGCTGCAGACAGGGAGAAATAAAACACAGGCATCAGGGCACTGTACAATGGACACATACACACATGACAGTTGTACATGAGTGGCATTGGCAAACCTCAGACATGCCATCACAATCCCCAACACACATGTCATTTCAACTCGCACACATGAGCCATACCACAGCCATATCGCAACTGCCAGCACCATCCATTCACATACAACAGCATGAGCAGGCAAAGGTGAGCCAGACATCACATGCAACACAGGAAGTGCACCACACATGTACACACACCACCACACTTGCATGCATGTGTACACCTCTGCCAAGTGTCGCAGTGTTCAGATGGGCATCCATGTCACATCTGCCAATCAGGCTTCCACATTCCGCTGTCACATGCATCCATGTTGCATCACTGTTGCACCCTTGTCAAATACACACAGATGCACATGTACACAGTGCTGATACATGCAGCTGAAAACAACATACATGCATGACATCACGGACATGTCTACTTACATACACATTCATCCAAACATGTGTGCCCACACAACTGCATTTGGCATGCAAGCCTACACACACAAGCACCATCCATGTCTCACACATTCCAGCCCTTGCATGTGTTAGCCCCACGGCCCTGTACACCCCCACCCATACTCGACCCCATACAAACAGATGTGCAACCTGCACACTACTGAAAAATCACCACACGCACAGCTCACAATCAGGATGCATGTACACTTACCGCTCGACTCCAGACGGGTCTGCCTCTCAAGGACCTGGACTTGGAGCACTGGGGATATGCGTTCCAGGACCCTCATCTGTTCTTCCGACAAGTGCCCCCGGCGCCCCTTGGCATCCGCTACCTTCAAGAGGCGCCGGGCCTTGTTCAGGGTCCTGGACCTGAAGTCCTCCCAGCGCTTCTTGACATGTTGTAAGTCGCGGACTGCCACCCCCTCCGCGTTGATGGCAGTCACAATGTCAGTCCAGATCTGTGTCCGTCCTTCCTTGTCGGCGCGGGAACTTCCGAAGAGGGCATCATACTGCCCCATGACTTGCTCCACCAGGACACCAACTTCGGTGGCACTGAAGCTGGTGCCCCTCTGCCTCTCTGGCCAGGGGTTGTCAGTGGTCTCAGATGGTGTTTGCCCCGACATGACAACCCCAGAGGCAGGAGTGGGTGGGCAACTGGGTCCTGGGGCTGGGCTGTGGAGAGATGGAATCCCAGTCGGGAGTCTTCGGTTCCAGCAGGGGTGGTCACAGCAACAGCACCCCTGGCTGATGTGCAGGCAGCAAATGGCAGGGCACGTGGGCAGCAGGCAGTCAGGCAGCAGCAGATGGCAGGTGGGAGCGTGCTCGGGGCTCTGGGGGGCAGTAGTACGGCCTTCTGGGCAGGAGCGTGGTGGCCAGCTTGATACGGAGTGATTTGGCACGTGAAAATTCGGCACGTCAGCGTGTAATTCAAAGAAAGGCCCTTAGCGCGTAGGCGCGTCTGCATGCATATGCAATTTCATTGGACAGAAGGCCCCTGAAGCGCAAGCGCCCCTGTGACGTGACGCGTACAGGCGTGCATGGGCATTTCAGCGCGCGTGAAAAACTGCACGTCCGCGTGTAATGCGAGGAAAGGGCCCATGCGCGTAAGTGATGAGATGCGCGCGTGCTTTTCCCTCAGCACGGGTTAAAGGTGAGCGGGCCCAGCAGTTCGCTGTACGTGCCTTTCGTGGAGACCGACATGTGTTGCTGCTTCCTGTTGTTTTGCGCGCCATCACAACTTCACAGCTATCAAGGACGTATCTCTTCTTTTGGCGGGGGTATTGGCTACGCGTGTTTTTCTGCATCGCGCTAGTCAGACGGTGAGTCGCACACGCTCTTTTTCCCACTGCGGGTGCCCCTGTGTATCGCACCCATTTTCGATGTCATACTAGCCTGCGTGTCCCACGCGTACGCGTTATTCGTGTTACTGGGTGCCACCGCGTACTGCGGGAGGTTGAATCCACGCACGTAGGCTGCAGGGTTGCGTGCACGGTTTTACTGCAGTTTTGGGGTGCCTGAGTGTTGCGTGACCCGTCACCACATCACCGGGGTCACATACATCCTTTCAGGTGCAGGGGGGCTGTTAACATCTTGCTTCCCACCTGGGACCCCACACACAGCCACGACCTCCTGCACGTCAAAGAAGAAGCCTTTCTGTAAGCAGGAACTGGACTTCCTCGTGGACTACGTGCGGGGCCACAGCCGTAACATGCTAGTGGGTGCCAATAGTCAGACTTCGGCTGCCCAACGTGACACCCACTGGAAGCATGTTGCGGAACATGTCAGTTCATTCGGCCATGAGGTGCGCACGGCGCAAGAGTGCAAAAAGCATTGGAATGACATCAAGCGCAGCACTAAGGCTAAGCGTGCCTCTAATTACAACTTGACTCTGGTGACTGGCGGTGGGCCTGCACCAGAGGAGGAAAAGCTCACTCCGCATGAGGCTCTCGTTGCGGAGTTCATACCACCTGAATTGGTCGAAGGAGTGGGAGAGATGCTGGACTTTGGTGCGCATTCCAGTGAGTGTTGATGCGTGTTTGTTGAGGACGTGTGTGTTTCACTTGTGTAATGTGTTGTGCATGATTGCTGCTACATGTGACGTGTACATGGTTCAGATGTGTAAGTAATGCAATGCTTCCGTCATGCATGTCTCCTCTGCCTGCATGCGGGACTCCATGTAGGCATGCTCCCTTGCCCCTCCTCCGCCACTCTGCACCCCAGTTCCACCTTTGCACTGGTCTGCTTCAATCTTGCCAGTGTGTACTTTCTTGTTCATGTGTCCTGTGTAGATGCTAACTTCCAGCGTAGAATCTGCCAGACACATGTCGTGTGGTACAGCCTTAGTACTCGATGCAGGGTATCTCACTTGTACTGTGCATGGGTCAGATGTCCCGCAGGGACATGAGTGCCCATTCATGCTCCATGTGCATTGCACGCATGCCCCTATGTGTCCTTGACTGGATGATCATTGTAATACAAGTCCTTGGTTACATACATTGCCTGCCATCTCATCAGCCTTCCCATGTCAACTGTGGCTCAGTCCTGCGTTGCACACATGTTTAGGCTCTGACAATCTGTGTGGCTCACAGGCCTCAGCCTGTTCAATGGCCAATGACTCTGTCCAACTCTTGTTGTGTCTTCTTCACACGTGGGCGGCCTCCAGAGTTTTCATCATGTGTCCTGCCTACTGTCCCAGCATCATTTGCAGAGTTGTCACTTGAATCACATTAAGCTGTTGATGCCAGTCAACACTACCTGTCAATACACAGGTGTATAGTCAGCCTTTTGATACCATGCTAGGCATCCCTGCTTTGGTACTGGGGTGGAGGGGTGCTTGGTTTCTAGATATGGTACACATTGAATGCACAATGCACGTGATGTCTGAATTTGACATTGCACTGCCTTCACATTTCCTGGCACACACCATGGAGTCCTTGTACATGTAGGTAGTGAGTGGCGTACACATTTTCTGCACTGCATAGACTCACTTCCATGGAAACTGCCACCTTTCAACAGGTCTGATCACAGAAGCTATTCAAAGTTGACCCAGCATGCATGCCAGGTTATATGTTGTGTGTCACATGTCTGCCGGATGCGTTTGATGTCGGTGTGTGTGTGTGTTGTGTGCTTCTGACATGTGTAGTGACCTTTTTTCTCTCTATTTTTCAGGTGATGATGCAATGGAGGTGGAGAATGGTGTTGTCATGCCAGACACAGGGTTGGTAACACCACATCAACCCGGCACTAGTGGGGGTCATGGGGTGGTAGGCCACGAAAACCCCCAAGTGCTGCAGTCAATCTTGTCTCTGGCTGCCTATGAGTCCAGCCTTGATGACGACTCTGACGTCCATGTTGAGTTGGATGAGCATCAAGCCCATGTGTCAGGGGTGAGTGATTCTGATGTGGACACTCCTCTGTCTGTGACCCCTGCACTGAGGGATCAGACAGTCTTGGTTCCTCCGCCTGTGGTGGATCGGGACGCAGGGTCACTGATGTGCCTGGGACATCACGTCGATGGGGGTATGTAGTCGTGCAGCCGCAGGCGGTGCCAACACAGCGAGGACCCCCGGTCCTTGGGTCCCGCAGGGGTCAAGCCCGGGAATGCGGTCGCCGTGCCAACCGCTGTATACTGAGTGGGAGCAGACATGACTGCCAATTCCGAACGGCAGGGGGCAGCAATGGAGAACATCGCTGAGAGCATGGAGCTTGTGGCCCGATCTGTGCTCCCCCCTGCTAGGCAGGTGCTTCTCCAGCAGCAGGCGGCACAGTCCACGGCCCGCTCGCTCAGGCTGGGCATGGCTGCCTCAGACAGGGCACGCCAGGCTGAAATGTCGTCTCTGCGTCAAGCAATTGCTGCTCACGCAGAGGCGCACATGGATGCCCTGAGGGAGGAGTATGCTTCCCTCAGATCCACTCTGGGTGTCCTTATGATGTCCCAGAGGCAGCAGGCAGAGGAGAGGTTTGCACAGCTTGAGCGTACCATCTCGGCTGAGCTACAGGCTTGCTGGGAGGTGCAGCGGTTGTCCAGCCAGGCCTTGCAGGAGGATCTCCGTGTTACACGTGCTACCTTGCAAGAGGAAGCACGTGTATCACGTGAGGTTCTGCATGCAGACCTACGTCACATCGCCACACAGAACCAGGCTCACCCGTCCGGCAGACTTGTTGCCGACGAGGGGCAAGCTGCGGCTATGCGTGGCCAGGCTACTTTGCCACGTCCTCCTTTACGGGATGAGCCAGACTCGGACGACCATCTATCTCCCACATAGGTCAAGCTGTGCAGGCGTTGAGCCCATGGAGGTTTTTTTTGTGGCTCAGTATCATCGCATGTGGATGTTGAGCAGCACCCTGTACCTCCCTCCTCCTGGGTGCCTCCCCTCCCCCCCGGGTCGTATGTGGCCATTTTTGATTTTTCTTTTAGTTTAGTTAGTTAAGTTTCTGTTTTATAGTTAGTTTAATTAGGTAATGTAGGTTTTCCATTGTTAGTGTAATTAGTTAATAGTTGATTTAGTTTAAAATTGCTAGTCTATTTTGCTTTCATGTGACAGTGCGGTGCTTTGTGGCTTTTGAAGGCATCCACTGTCTGTTCCAGCTGGGCCCTTCAGGCTTGTCTTGTGTATGTGTTTGCTGCTTGGGGTCCTTGACTCACATACGCCACTCCTGCCTCCCTTATCCATGGGCTCGCAAGGATGGTTCGGTGTTACAGAATTTTACACAAGGGCTTTGGACTGTCATATCTGTGGCATGTCTGGTGCTGTGTGACTTGTGTTGACATCCCTAGTGGGGATGATTTTGGTGTTATTGTCCACTGTTCAGCTTTTGCTAGATGGCATGTGTCATGATTAATGTGTACATTAATTGCTATGCATTGTGTAGTATGTTTCATATCTTTACTGTACACGTGCTTGGTGCAATTCATGCTGTAGATAGTGTTCCACACTTTGGATGTGAAAGACGGACTGATGGTGTGATTTGTGATGTGACTCTATGACATGGTCAAGTAATGAGGTGCCTGATGAGACACACACAGATGACTTTGAAGCATTAATCATGTGTTTCATGCCCTTTCTGCAGGGGGATGAGCCTCCAGAGCACCTTTGCCAGCAGACATGGCCCATTGGACGATGGAATTCTGGACACGTTTGTTGGTGCCCACATGCACATGTGTGCACAAGCAGAGGCACAGGGATTGCAGACCCACATCCTCGAACTGCTGATATGTTCCAAGGAACTCCAGGCAAGGTGAGCAGCACAGGGGGGCCATGACACAGCAAAGCTTGCACCAGGCGAGTTGCACATGCTGACTTAGTCACAGCACTGAGGGTGAGCTTAGATGAATATTGGTGTTGAAGCACACAATGCAGCTCAGATGTGTTGGCGGACTGATGGCTGTTGATAGTAAGGTTGTCTGGGACACATGCAGGGGCAGTGGCACATACCCTCCGGTACACCAAGGTCCATTGAGGCACTTGTATCAACCATGTCGCCTTCCGAGACATGGAAAGAGGCAGCTCACGGTGCAGTGCATGTCTTTTCCATGTACTTTATGATAAATGCACTGCTAACTTTGTTTCGGTCATGGTGGTACGCAACTTGCTCAGAAGTCATGGCTTGCTATATGGGTCTGTCTGCTTACCCAGGGAACATTGCATGTTGTGTGAATTGTGACACATTGGTGTTCCATTTGCCACGCACCCACCGGCGGCTGACTTACTGCATTGACTGTGTATGACCCGTCACAGGGGTGATGTTCTATATGGGTATGAAGCATCTACACCAGATTGTCTGTTTGTAGAGTAGTTTGTTGCTATGGGGCATGTTTGGTGTTGTGTTTTTGTGTAATTGGCACGTACAGGTTGTTGACTGTGGCTCTCTTTGCAGCATTGCAGAGCTCCTGTAACCGGACCTTAGAGTGCGCAGGCAGGAGGCCAGCACTCAAAACCAGAGCTAAGTGTCTTGTAGTTTTTCTTTCAAACTGCTCTGCATAGGCTTGCTGGGGAGTGTACTAATGCATGGATGTATGTGTGGTTCAATTTGGTATGTTTTTTCTCCATAATCACCCGTAATCCTATGCAATTTTGAACCCTGTACCCTCTACCCGGTGTTCCTGCTTCCCGTACCTATCCAAGCAACGTTCCCTGACCCTCTTTCCCCGCTGGGGTTGCGGATGCCTGTGTAAGCCCCGAACTTGCAGGCGCCAAAACCCTAGAGGGGGTGGTTGGTTCGTACCACTCCTGAGCCTGGACTACAGAAGGCCATGACAATGATTTCCAAGTTTGTTTGGATTGTTTATGTGTTCATGCAGGTAGTACATTTTCGTGCATTCCCTAGTTTCATGTGTCATTCCTCCTCCCCTCTCCTGCCACTCATTGCAGTCATCCAGTGTGTCAACACCTGTCCCGACTGCATATCCCTGAACCTCCTTCCTCACCAGGGTCTCATGGGCCTGTGTGAGTTTGACCTTGCAGGCACCCGGGACATGGTGGGGGTGGTTGTTTCGTGACACTCCCGCGCCTGTACAGGGGACCTGTGACAGTACACATCCGTTCATGGTGCATCATCCTATGTCATGTACCACACATGTTTCACATCCTGTTGTGACATTGTTTTACTGTGCTACCTTGGTTGTTGCATCATTGTGGTAGTACTTGGCCTTTGTGAGGTACTGCTACGTCAAGTCATCTACTGGAGGGTGTTCTGGTTCGTTTATCTGGCTTGGATTTTGTGATTTTGGACATGAGTGTGGATTATGAGGGTGCAGGCACCTTTTTACACACAAGGTGGGAGATGGTGACGAAGGCTAAAGGTGATCCTGTGGCCAGGTGGTATTGAGGTTTGAAGGCTCCATGACCCAGGTGCAGTTGTTCAGTGGGTCATGGTCATTTGTGAGGGAGGCGGGGGGTTGTTGTTGATAGTTGCCTTAACCTGCAGTGTGATGGGAACTCTGACATTGTAATGGTGGTATCCTATGTACATGTTGTGTTCTGCTGATCAATGCCTGTTCATGTGTTGTGTTTCCCTTTCAGGTGCGAGGGGATAGTTGTGGTTTGACATGCTGGGGTGTACACATGGTGAATGTTCACATGTGATGTGTAGAGAACACTAATGGTCACTTGAGTGCACATGCATATGTGGAGTGCATGTCCTTGCAGAACCACACACTTGCACTCTGATGCACTACATGTACGTCCTCCCTTGCATATCCACGTGTACACTGTTTGCCTTCTGGTGCCCACTGTGTGCCTGCAGCACATGTTCTGTGACCGATTATGGATCCTGTACATGCCTAATTTGCTGTTTTATGTGGTCTGTCATTTAGATGTGATGCTTAGGGTGTGCATCACACACAATGGCTGTTCACTGTGCTGTGCGCTGAGCAGTGTGTTGCAGGAGTAGGACACGGCACACATGAGCTGCAGTGTTGATTTTGCAATGCACAATGTGCATGTAGACAAGCATTCATTGTTATGTTACGTCTACAACTCTTGTGATGCATTTGGAAATGACTTATTTTGGGTGGGAGATTTTGTTGGTCTGTCATTTCATCTGATTCCGGGTCAGGCATCATTGTCTGATGCCACTGTACATTTAGGACATGGCAATGTGTACCTTATCGTTACTGTGTTGGTGTATGGGTATTGCTTGCCATGTCATGTTGTGGTTTGGGAGGGTTTGAGTGACATGACAGTGATGGCCATGGCCTGTTTTGCAGGTGTGTGTGATGCACACCTTGCATGTCAGGGTCATCCGCTTCTCAGAGCACCGAGCTGGGGGTAGATCTCTCTCCGCGGCACGGCCCTCCCTCTGGAACAGCCTTCCTGCCTCACTTGAACTTGAGGGGAACCATCTCCAGTTCTGGAAGCACCTCAAGACCTTCCTCTTTGCTTTCTCTCTGCCTCTCCCTTGCGGAATTCTTCACTGGAACTGCACTGGAGCTGCAACTGGGCCACTCTCACCGACCTCAGTCCCTGGCCACTCTCCACTTGCACTGCCTCCCTGGCATCCCCTGCACTGCGGTACTGTCTCTCTATCCCTACAGCCCACCCTTCCCAGCACTTGTCTGCACTTACCTTTGCAGTTGCCACCAGCCGACCTATGTATTTTTTTTTTGGTCTACTTCCTCTGTACTGCACTACACCCCCCCTTCCCCTTGCACTTTTCCCTTCCCCCTACCCCTGCACTTGCACAATCTAAATGACACCTGGCCTAGTAGTACCGTTGTCTGTCTTCCCTTGTTCCCCCCTCCCTGCCTCATCGCACCTTGAAATACTTGTGCATAGGCCATATCATATCATATGTCATATGTGTGCCTTTTGGTCACACGGGATAGCTTGTGTTTAAGTAGCTAGGGATGCAGACGATGTGGCACTTCCATGGCAACTATCTCAGGGTGGTAGGGTTGTGACAGTTGACTGTCTCTTTGTCATCATCGATTGTCACCTGGTATGTGCCAGGCCTGTGTGCACTCAGCAGGGGTGGGAGTTTAGGTGAAAAATGTGGCCACAAGCTGGGTCTGGGCTTCCTCGCCACGTGCCCTGTCCCCTCCCATGGGCAGCGCCTGTGCCTGTGGTTGGGGATGTGGGGGCACCACCATGTCCACCGGGACGCCCTGCCGTGTTGCAACATTGTGCAGGACACATGCTGCCACAATGATCCTGCACACTACTGGTGGTGCATAGAGTAGTTGCCCGCCAGAGCGGTCAAGGGAGCGGAAACGTGACTTGAGCACTCCGAATGTGCGCTCCACTATGGCCCTGGTTGCAATATGGGCGGCGTTGTATCTTACCTGGGGTGGTGTGGTGGGGTTCCGGATCGGCGTCCTCATGTGGTTGCTCAGAGGGTAGGCACTGTCCCCTGGGGAGGTGATAATAGTTGAGATTATTAGGGTTTGGATATTTGTCTGTGTGTGACTTGCATGCATGTGCAAGGGCATTTGTACTGACCTAGGAGCCATGTGTCGCCATGCTGCCCAGCTTCCAGGGCCCGGCTCAGGGCGGACATTCTGTATATGAAACTGTCATGGGTGGAGCCAGGGTAGTTTGCATAGACAGAGGTGATGATTCCCTTTGCATCGCATACCACCTGTACATTGATGGAATGCCAGTGCTTGCGGTTTCGGTAGATGTGCTCAGTGGCCCTAGGTGGACGTAGGGCCACATGGGTGCAATCTATGGCACCAAGCACTTTGGGGAAGTGTGCCACCCTGAAAAAATCCAGGACAACGGCCTGCCTTTCTTCGGGTGTTCTGGGCATGTATATGTGCCTGCGGACTGAGGGGCGCGCTGTCATGATTGCCAGTACCTGGTGTAGGCAGCTTGACTGCGTGGCCTGTGAGACCCCCCTCACTATGGCAGTGGTCCGCTGAAATGACCCAGTGGCCAAAAAATGCAGGACATTGAGCAGCTTCTCCAAGGGGCTCAATGCTTGGGAGCAAAGGGTGGGGGATGTATGGTCATCTTCCCACTCCTTGACCAGGTCTAGGATGATATGGGGTGGAAACCTATAACTGCCATAGACCTGGTCATCAGGCATCCCAAAAAGTCTTGTCAGTGGTGCGAAAATGCGTGCCCTGGCTATTCCCCTCCTCCTGCGGTGTCCCACTATCAGTGCTGCGACAAATGGGGCATTCATCGTAGCTGTATATACGCGTTTGTTGTTTGCGCGCACTTTTATACTGTGCGCGGGGACGCTTCCGCCTGCCTTCGTGTGGCGGCAGCGTTGATGCCTGTGCGCGTCTTTTGCGTGGGTTTCCTGTATTGGGATCCATGAATACGGGTTGTTCGCATGCGTGTGGGCGTTCCGTGTAGTTCCCTGCAGTACTTCCCCAGTTACGCCTTCTTTTTCACGCGTTGTTCCCCATTCCGCGTGTTACGCCCACTGTTCCGCCCACTTTGGTTGTGTGCGCCGCGCTATGTGCGCTTTTGCTGTGCACGTAGCGCACGCCGTGGATGCCTCCGTGCGCCATGGCTGGATTGGGCGCACGGACAGCGGGAAACACGCGCAGTGTCTTCCTTGAATCGCACGCGTGCGCGTGCGCTGCTTTTTTCACGCTTGCGCTCCCTTGCCCCTGCTTGCGCATGGATTTTCGGCGCACGTTTGTTACATGAATCGGCCCCCATGTGTCAGTATGAAGATAAGGAAGACTTAACTATACTACAATCAAAACTAAACAATGAGCAAAGTAGCATTTTTCAAGAAGTAACAAAACAAATTGCACATGGTGTAAAACATGAAAATAAAGAATGTTCCTGCCATAATTATAAACCTATACTACTGTACGTCAGTGGTGAAGCTGGTTCTGGCAAAACATTCCTAATCAAAATCATTAGTAATTTCCTTCAACAATTAACAAACAACAAACTGCCAGCTGTTGTCACTGCCCCCACAGGTTTAGCTGCCTACAACATAGGTGGTGTTACATTACACCGATTATTACTATTACCAGTAGAACACCAGAACAAATTAGACTATTACAAACTATCTGCAGAAGCTGCAATGGAATTACGCAGAGTATTGAAACAAATTAAAATGCTACTAATAGATGAGGTGTGCATGGTCTCCAACCTGATGTTAGCTTTGATTCACCTCAGATTACAAGAAGTACTCAAAACAGACTATGAAGAGCTCTTTGCAGGAAAACGCATTATTGTTTTTGGAGATCTGCTTCAATTAACACCAGTAAAAGGTGAGCCTATTTTTAAAACATTAGGACACAAACTCTGCCGTAAAACTGTTGGCAGCATTGGAAATGTCAACATTTGGCAACATTTCCAATACAGAGAATTAACAGAAAACGGCAATCTGCAGATCTCACTTATGCCAACATTTTAAAAAGTATCAGAGTTGGTATACTTTCTAAAGAAGCAGAAGGAATATTGAAAACCCGACACATTAATGCACTTTATGGCGATAATGCATGTGCTACAGATGTTATGGAACAATTAGCCCACAAAAATGTCAATTGTATGGCCTTAATGCCAACTCTTGCAAGCTGTTTCAAATTCAATAAAATCATGCTAAGTAAAGAAATGCAACCAATCATGGAAATTAGCGCCACAGACAAACTAGATGTACATGGTATGACACTACCCATGTGTGACCAAGCCACAACAAGACTAAATAGTTTAGAAAAATCAATCTCAAACACAGCAGGCTTAGAAAAGATATTAAAATTATCCTTAAATTGCAGAGTAATGCTTAAACGTAACCTTGACGTGGACCAAGGACTAGTTAATGAAGCACTGGGTACAGTTGTTGGCTTTGAAACATACCCACGCGACAACAAAATTCAGTTTGTCAATATACTCTTTGACAAACTTTCAGAAGTAAAAAGGATAGGACGCTCAACAGCTAGATTCCTTCTCTTCAAAGATATGTATGTACGCACGCAGAGAACAATTTTCTCTAACTCTTGCATACGCAGTCACGATTCATAAATCACAAGGTCTTACGCTAGACAAAGCAATGATAGATATTGGTAACACAGTCTTTAAAGAAGGCATGAGCTATGCAGCACTATCACGCTTACGTGACGGTCTATTTCTAATCAACTTTGATGCAAGTAAAATAAACACTGATATTCCTTGCATTTTAGAATAAAATAGCTTCGCTCACTATACACCCCCCACCTAAACACATATTCTGTTCCACAAAAAGTAAAACGTTATAAAAGAAAAATAAATCAAACAGAAATGCAACAGGATGCCACTGCAAATCCTCCAAAGAGAGTAAAAGAAACTAATACTTCATCAAGTACCACAAGCAAAAAAGAATCAATTAGGGAAAGTAAACCAAGAACTTCTTTAAAGAAGGAAGACAAACTCCAAAAAAAGCAATTCGATACAGAACTACCTGGACCATTTAAATGCTCAAATATAGTTGGTGTAAGTTGCTACGCAAATGTAGCAATGAATATTCTATTTCAATTACCACCAATTGTTTACAACATTTACTTACACAGTACAGACCCATTGTGTTTGCAAATGTTAGTACTTCACAGAAATGCAGCAAACAATCCTGACAACACGTATAGTGTTTTTGGAATAAGACAACAATTGGACTACTGTGCTGGAATTGTGAAATTCACTATAAATTCACAGGAAGATCCACAAGAATTTCTAATGTACTTACTACAAGTACTCGAAAACAAAAACATACCTATAAATGAAATCTTTCAGATTTCATACATGTGGAAACATACATGCACTCTCTGCAACAATGTGACACAAGAAGAAATCCCCAATGAACGCTTCATATATATATCAATACCAAATTGTGAATCCATTCCATTTCAGCGACTTGTACAAAATGCAAACCATGGTAGATTATGCTCTACCTGCAATTCAGATAATCGCTCCAATTTAGTAATACAAACACATAGTAAATATATAATACTAATGCTTCTACGTTACAATGCAGATGGTACCAAAAACAACTGCAAGCTGACTGGATTCACACATGGTCAAATATCACTTGGTAAGAAAACCTTCACAACAATAGGTATAATCTACCACGCAGGAGCCACAACCAATTCAGGGCACTACACTGCATATATAAAAAAGAAATGTGGCTGGTTTGAATGTAATGATAGTACCATTACTCTAAAGCAGAGATTACCAGGAAATCTTACAAACGCTTATTTGATGTTCTTAAAACCAAAATTTGATAACTAAACTCTATTTAAACCCTAAGTAAACTTATGTTAAAAAATATAAACTGTTAGAATACTCCAAAAGCTATATAACTGCTCAACGATTCTACAACAACTAAATTAGACCAAACAATACACAGTTAGAATACGCCAATTGGTATCTAACTGTCCCAAAATTTAACAATATCCAAATAGATAAATCAATACCACTAAAATATATCAAAAAAATAGACAGTTAGAATATGGCAATCGGTATCTAACTGCTCCAAAATTTTATAATATCAAAACAAATAAATAATATGTTACTGCTCCAAAAAAATACAACAAGCCAAAGTATTAAACATTAGCCAGAAACAACAAGTGAACACTGAAAACAAACAAACAAATAAACTGTAGCATAACAGAAAAAGGTTTTTTTTCAATCTAACATGGATTTTTTTTTCTCCCACAGACCCAATGATTTTAGCAACAAATACAGAAACTGAGCAAATTGCACAGTACTCTGATTTGTAATCTACTAAATATGAGGGTCCAAAAAAAAAAAGTATATTGATTATACAATGTAATAAGTCATTACAAAATACTAATACTAACATGCAATTTTCTTTTATCACAGAAATGAACAAGAAAAACATGGACTCCTGTTACTAGACCAAACAGTAAGTATACAATAATAAGGAGAACCATAGCAGCATATCACATCCATAGTATCTAATACCTTTGTTCCTTATACATTTGTTTTTCACCCAAAGTTATAAGCAAATATGAATGTTATATGCTGCGGTGGTTGTTGCCAGGGCATAGAGTCTTGGGTGCATGGCCAAACGGCCAAACGGCCATGCACCCAAGACTCTATGCCCTGGCAACAACCACCGCAGCATATCACATCCATAGAGTCAAACATTTCAACTATGGTCTATGGAAACTTCTGCGGACATTATGAGTGTTCTTAGAACACTTTCAACTTGCAAGCGAACAATACGGACAGCGTTTTCAGGACACCCCCTACGAACATTTCAGAACAACGCAATAGTTCTTAGAACACTTTCAACTTGACAACGAACAATACGGACAGTGTCCTCAGGACACCCCCATTTTGTTTATTTGCGAACATTTCAGGACACTGCGAGTGTTCTTAGAACATATTCAACTTGCCAGCGAACAATATGGACTACGCCTTCAGGACACCCCCTATGAACATTCCAGGACACCGCGAGTGTTCTTAGAAACATCTTCAGAACACCCCCATTTTGTTTATTTGCGAACATTTCAGGACACTGTGATTGTTCTTAGAACACATTCAACTTGACAACGAACAATACGGACAGTGTCCTCAGAACACCCCCATTTCGTTTATTTGCGAAGATTTCAGGACACCATTAGTGTTCTAAGAACACATTCAACTTGACAGAGAACAATACGGACAGCGTCCTCAGGACACCCCCATTTTGTTTATTTGTGAACATTTCAGGACACTGCGAGTGTTCTTAGAACACATTCAACTTGCCAGCGAACAATACGGACTACGCCTTCAGGACACCCCCTGCGAACATTCCAGGACACCGGGAGTGTTCTTAGAAAGGTCTTCAGAACACGTTCATTTTGTTTATTTGCGAACATTTCAGGACACCGTGAGTGTTCTTGGAACACATCCAACTTGACAGAGAACAATACGTACTACGCCTTCAGGACACCCCCTATGAACATTCCAGGACACCGCGAGTGTTCTTAGAAGCGTCTTCAGAACACCACCATCTTGTTTATTTGCGAACATTTCAGGACACCGCGAGTGTTCTTAGAACACATTCAACTTGCCAGCGAACAATACGGACAGTGTCCTCAGAACACCCCCATTTCGTTTATTTACGAACATTTCAGGACACCATGAGTGTTCTAAGAAGACATTCAACTTGACAGAGAACAATACGGACAGCGTCCTCAGGACACCCCCATTTTGTTTATTTGCGAACATTTCAGGACACCGTGAGTGTTCTTAGAACACATTCAACTTGACAGAGAACAATACGGGCAGCGTCCTCAGGACACCCCCTACAAACATTCCCCGGACACCGCGAGTGTTCTTAGAAGCGTCTTCAGAACACCACCATCTTGTTTATTTGCGAACATTTCAGGACACCGCGAGTGTTCTTAGAACACATTCAACTTGACAACGAATAATACGGACAGTGTCCTCAGAACACCCCCATTTTGTTTATTTGCGAACATTTCAGGACACCATGAGTGTTCTAAGAACACATTCAGCTTGACAGAGGACAATACGGACAGCGTCCTCAGGACACCCCCATTTTGTTTATTTGCGAACATTTAAGGACACCGCGAGTGTTCTTAGAACACATTCAACTTGACAGAGAACAATACGAACGTCGTCCTCAGGACACCCCCATTTTGTTTATTTGCGAACATTTCAGGACACCGCGAGTGTTCTTAGAACACATTCAACTTGTCAGCCACAACCCCATTCATATTTGCGAACATTTCAGGACACAGCGAGTGTTCGACAACGTCTTCAGAACACCCCCATTTTGTGTATTTGCGAACAATTCAGGACACCGCAAGTGTTCTTAGAACATATTCAACTTGACAACGAACAATACGGACAGCGTCCTCAGGACACCCCCATTTTGTTTATTTGCGAACATTTCTGGACACTGCGAGTGTTCTTAGAACAGTTTCAGTTTGCTTGCGAACAAAACAGACACATATTGAGTCCTCAGAACACCCCCCATTCAGTTTATTTAGAACATTTCAGAACACCCGTGATGTCCGCAGACAAATCGAACACAAAAAAAATGTCTAACACATAAAAAACACAACTTTCATCCTATCTCATACACTCCCACCCTCCCCAAACACTCCTACACACCAACACACTCTACTAAATACACATTTTGAACAAAGTTTCACGGCGCTGTCCGCGGACGACCGCGAATCCAAGATGGCGGGCGCTACCGAAAATCTGACGCGCTTCACGCTGCACGCCGTCCAATCAGCGAACACGTTGCATGTCCGCGAACATCACGCAAGCCGATTGGCCAATCAGGACACTGTCCGAGGAGCGAACAGGGAAGTCCGTCCGCAGACCGAACACAGATATCACTAATTTTTTTTTACCTACTTTTTGGTCATTTTAAAATAAAATACTGGACGGATTTTCACCAAATTTGCAAAAGCACGCTTTCGGGACCAAGCCGCTGCTCCTGGTCCAAATTTTGTGAAAATCCATCCAGCGGTTTGGGCTGTAGACGCGAGCAAAAAATGTTTCCCATTCAGTCTATGGGAAAAAAAAAGTTCAGGGACCCCCCCTATAACTTTGCCCCCCCTGGACGAATCCTCACCAAACTTTGCAAAACAATTCAGAGCGACCCAAATACTTATTTTGCAAAGTTTGTTGAGGATCCGTCCAGGGAGAGCGAAGTTATAAGCCGGCCAAAAAGTGCTCTTCCTATGGAAACAGCAACTTAACCATAACTACATGGCCACTACCGTGGCCATTTCATATATATGTATATATATATGTTGTTTTCTGGATCGTTCCTAAACACTTGATTCCAAGGTAATGACAACATTTTAAATGCAGGTGGGCAACTGGCTACTGTTTGTCTTTTTGTGTGTAGTTGCTTACTAACTCTGCATAACTATCTGCAAAGGCATTTACCATAGACACCTGTATGAATCAATGTCACATCTTTAAATATAATCCTTACTGACATTGGTAACCAGACAAGGTTCACTCTGAATGATCATACATGTATTCTGTGCAATTTGCAATTTATGAGAAAAGTTATTTGGGAAGTCCCAAATACAGGTGCATTAATAATGGCGTGTGCTATAATGGCCAAGAGGTCTAGTGACAGATAAGTTTGAATTTGTTAAAATAGTCTGAGATAGAATGTAGCACTTGATATAGTCTGGTGTATCTGAGCTGTGAAATCGAGTGCCAAGTACCAATACAAACCCAATGATTCGTCCTTCTGCAGAGTATTAGGGGTGCAGATATCACACTGAAAAGACACGTGTAGAAGATACTGTGAAAGTGTTCACACATGAACAACTTCTAGTTTGGTTGTATCAGTATTATGGCTAAGCCAGTTACCTTGCATCCAAGCCTTAATCTGAGGCACTCAATCAATAAGCACCGTTTTAGCCAGAGAAAGGCAGCCAGTTAATATGCAACACTTTTGGTTCCCATTGGCGTAACATTCAAACCCAAGATTCCTCCTCGTTAGTACATCATAAAATGGCTTAACATGAATGTTAAACAACAATGATGATACAGTGCATCCCTATTAACAATTGTGTTAGCATAACAAATACATCAGATAATCAAGAAGCAAATAACTGGACAGAACACTAATCTAAACAGTATATAAACAAAATACATAAAAACGTCTTCCCTTCCCCTGGTCTCTTCTTCACAACACCAGGACAGATGCACCCCGGGTCTCTTCTTCACTTGCCATATTTCAACTTGCACTCCATTCTCTGGGGTATGGGTTCCAAATGTGTTTGGCTCTTTCGTGATAGTGTGGCAGACCTAGTTCACTAGTCTGCCAGGTACTACAACTATGAAGATAACTGACAATGGTAGACTTCATTGAGCATGGGTCAGAGACTCGTCTTCCTTTCTTGGTGGCTCTGGAAGGTTACTTTACTTCTCTGAATTTCCCTTCTCAATTCTGAACATCCGTGTTTAGCTGGGTTAGCGTATCACAGAGTTCCCTTCTGCCCCTACCAACTGGTCCAGTCACCTAGGTACATGTATTGTCTCTCCTGGTAGTACTTATTCGGTCTTGGGGTCTTTCTGCTGCAGTTTTGCCCTTCTGAGGTATTCCCCCCTTTCTTCAGTGTGCTACGGCATGCACGCTGCATGTGAGTCCCCTGGTTCCTCCAGAGTGGGTTAGGTTCTATGTCAGATCCTTTTGAAAAGAGATTCTCCTGGGGTCCCCCAGTCCTCAGCACGTCACCAGTGTGCAAACATACCCCCTCCTTCTGACAAAGCCTCTGGTCCACTGCTTCCTCTTCTTCTACAGAAAAAACCTCCCTTCTTCTTGCTCCTCCAGGGCTTCTCTTATACTTCCTGAGTCTGTATTCCCTTTTTATACTGGCTCTGGCCAATAGGACTTGGGAAGACACTAGACCACTAAACATGGTTCTTATAGGTAATCCTCATACGTCCACACTTCTCACTCATCACAGTACTGATGTTAAGACTCCCTTGTGAGTCACTGGGATTCTTCCTCGTCACAGTAGCGGGAAAGGGATCTTCACTTAGGTAACTCTTATTCTTCCTTGTCCCAGTACTTTTAAAAGGGACAGAGTTCTCATGCAAAGGGGCTCCACCTAGTGAAAAGTGGACAACATCCACGGATTCCACACAATATGCAAGTTCATAGAAGCAATGTGAGTCATCAGGATTCTGAAAGTAAATACAACTTAGTAATATTTCTGCATCTTGCATATTGATTTTAACTGGTACAAATCTCCCTCCCAAGTCCTTACGGCATGAAATAACCTTAAAGTGTATGTTTTTTCCAAAATAGGATGGACATCCCTCTCGCTGTTGTATTGAATTTAGAGCTTAATGTTAGGCCCATCCATTTGTGTTTAAATGTTTCTGCTTCTGCATCCTGATTTCCTGAAAGGGGGCTATATCACATGACATATACTGTCTTACTACTTGGAGCTAACAAAGGCAGCATAGCCCAATGCCAGGTCATACAAAATGACGTAATAAGAGTAATGAAAAGAAAATCCAGAAGGGACCACATCACTGAAGATAGGAAATCGATCCGCTGTCTGGCTGTGGCCGATCGCATTACCTTAAAATCAGTTTCAATTGTGCATCATTGCCTATATGGCCCTGCTCCTGCATACCTAAAGGAACACATAACTCTTTATGAACTTAGTTGATCCCTGAGATCGAAAGCAATAGGCTTAGTGAACACGACCAGCGTAAAAAAGGGGAATGGGTTGGGACGATCCTCCCAACCAAAGCAGCAGCCGAATGAAACAAACTCCTGACAGCTGTTAGACTTGAAACCAACTTCTTAGTATTCAAGAAGAAACTAAAAACACTATTATTCACATAAGAATCTAGATCTTTAAATTGAAGCTGTCCAGCTGTCCTGCCTTATATCTTCATCCTTGTCTTTGTGTTTCGCGCTCTGATGCCTGCGGAATTTGGCGTGCAACAAATAAATAAAATACAAATAAAATAAATATATTTCAAACACGTTAGAATCATATTGCATTTAGCAGGATTATTAAGACATTTGCATTCCATGACACCACTTTAAAGTGTTCTGTCATGGTTTTCAAGGGAAGGTTCAGCAATCCCTGAGGAGCACCAAACATAGTATCAACGTGTACAGTGGAGAAACCCTAGCAACCATGCTTAGTCTACAAAGGATAAACCTTGGGGATCCAGGGTATTCGATGCAGAAGACAAATCGAGTAGGATCAGCAAGGAGGGATCATGATTGTTTAGCTACCAAAGGAGTGGTTCTCTGATATTTAGTATCCACGCCATTGTGGGGTGCAAAGGGCAGACGAATATTCAGCAAGCAAATTATGTACTTCCATAGACGTTTGCAATGGTGTTACTGCAACTTTTTTTTCCAAAAGTATTGATAAGAAAATATGAATTTGCAATAGAATAACATTTTAAAGCAGAATCTGGATAAAATTAATGTTTTTTACAAGTAAGGAAGTTATCCTGGAGAATTTCAAAAACAATGGAATAAACCCTGTAGTCACAGATATATTTACAAAATAGACAAAAGAGCTAAAACAACATCACGACATTGTTTAACCAGAATTATAGGGCAGGGTTTAGCAAAACATGAGGTGAGGAAAGGGTAAGTCGGGGTATTGCACTTTGTATGATTGTCTTTTAAAAATTGCACATACATTTACAATTTGAAGTAAACCTATAATTTATACATTAGTACTTTGCACAGAATCACATCATTTAATGGTCAAATGCTGGAGCTGGGATTACAACCCATTGTCCAAGTTCCAAGGTCAGCAATGAAGCCAGTAGATGCATTCACTTCACATCTCTGACCCTCTAGCAAGTTTTTGAATTAACTCATTCACGGTATAGAAATCCTTACAATAGCATGTCAAATATAACTTTCCTGAAGTTAAAAATAGATCAACTTGATTAAACATTGTAAGAAATGCCAAGCATTCGCTCCAGAATAAAATAAATTACAACCTTTGTGGCAGCAATAATAAATGCCAGTATAGGTTTGTTCATTTAAACGCCCTTTTTCATTACCACATAATTTCAGCTTTTATCATTTTGGTTTCCATTCTATATTCAGAACGTGCATTGACTTACATATGTTTTCTTTTGCCATTAAAATATTTGCTGTAATGCATTCAAGGCCATTTACATAAACGCCATACAGTGAGCACAATGAATGCAGAATGTAAATTATGCAAATGTCAAGTGAACACTTTTGGCATGGTGATTCAAGCCGAAAAATTTGACAACAATATTCAATTTATCAATATAGACGGTTTTTATTTGCATGGATTTAAAGGCGATGCATTTAATAAAATAAATTAACTCTCGATGGAATTTGTAGAAAGATGCTAAACTAGAAAGCCCTAGAGTAATAGCTATTTGCCGTTGTATGCTCTGGGCAATTTCTACACTTATTAAATCATGATCTGATTATGCAAGCGAGTGAATTATAAAGTGCACTGTAAAGTTTGAGGGCGCAGCTGCACAGCGCACCCCGGCAGTGCAAGAACCCTCATAATACACACGAGAAGGAGCTAAGCAAGTGGCACCACTCATAATATAGACCAACCAGTGAGCTTGGATGAGAAAGTGATATGGACAGCAGGCAGCGTCAGCAAATTTGGCAGCTGAAATAACCAGCAAGAACCTTGACAATACCAACATGCCCTACACAACATGGTGTGGCTTTGGGTATTTATTGTTTATATTGAATAAACACATGTGTCAAGTTGGCTGGTAATGCAGGTATGGATAATGATGAGGATGTTCTTCTTTCTTGCAATTATCATGTAGTTATGGAAAATTCCTGACCCTTTGTCCTCCTGGATTGTGAAGAGGAACTGGTGGACACCTTCTTACTAGTCTCCACACCCTTAGCACCATCCTATTAGAATTACAGATCAAGAGCCACAATTAGGAACCCATGTATGAATCCTTGCAATATTCCTGTGCCACGTCGAGTACATGAGAGACGATATGCATTCAGGCAACCATTTAGAGTGTACCCACAAGCTGACATAGTGGAGGAATGCTACCAAGAAGGATGCCCCTTGCCGAGCTGTCGAAATGCAGCCATGAAAAGAATGGATGTACGTTAAAACAAAGTCTGATGACAGCAAAAGATTGTCATAAAGAAGATATAAGAAACTACGCTGAAACATTATGAATATACTTAAGAATGACAATGTAACTGGGGGCCAAAGTGAAACATGTACCCAATGATGCAGTAATCATGCACACAAAGAACAATGAATTGACTCACTGGTTAATGAGTGTAAATAAGCTGAAACACAAGGTAGAAAGATCATTTAGAAGCTTGCTTATAGAGGTATATCTTCAATGTTTAGGATGACAATTAGATGATAATGGATGACGGCTTAAGTCAATCAACCCAGCTACCTGAAAGTATGAGCCCAGGATTATGAAGTGGAAAGACAAAAAAGAGGCTATTTTTCCCTTGCAAAATAAAGGAGTACATTGGCCTGGGATCAAGAATGCTATTTCGAGAAATGAAGGCAAAGTAAGAAGGGAGTCCAACGAACAGACATGTGCATAGGACATAGAACAAACAAGAACATTTACAGATGCCAAATATTGGACAATTAAAAGCGTATAAAGACTATATGCACATGTTCTGTCTTGGCTGACTTCCTTCCTCTCCAATGTCTCTATTTCTACCTGTGGTGTTCCCCATGGGTCTAATCTCTCTCCATGGCTTTTCAACCAATACCTGGCACTTCCTGCCCACCACATTGCCACTCTCTGCCCCAACTTTCAGTGTTATGCGGACGACACTCAGCTCATTTTCAGGCTCCCTTCAGTCACCTCATCGCCTTCTCTCATCTCTGTCTGTCTGCTATTCAGGAGTGGTGTGCCACCAATGATCTCTGCCTTAATGCCAGTAAGACTGAGATTATCCTCATCGGCACACCTGCTCCCTACTTCCTGTCACTCTCTAGCCGGCCTCTCTTGGCCCTCCTCCTGCTCCCACCTGTGAGGATAAAAACCTCAGGGTCATCTTTGACTTCACACTCTCCTTCTCTCCTCACATCTCTGCCATCTCTAAGAAGTCACACTACCAACTGCACCTCTTCAGAGGTATTCTTCCTTTCCTCTACTTCCCCCCGAAGCTCATTGTCTCCAGAGCTCTGGTTCTCTCTAGGCTTGACTACTGCAACAGCCGCTTTCTAAATCAGCCTGCTTCTACTCTCCACTCTCTGCAACTCATCCAAAACAGAACTGCGAGACTTGTCCTTGGCCTCAAGCCAAGGGATCATATCTCTCCAGGACTGAAATCTCTGTTTTGGTTTCCAGTGGCTGTGAGGATTAAGCTTAAAATCCTCTGCATTGTCCACAAGGCCTCTCGGGCCTGGGGCCTAAATAACTTCAACGCTCTCTTCCTAAATATCTACCTTCTCGACACCTTCGCTCATCTGCCTCTAACTCCCTCAGGGTCAGACGCTTCTCCAAGCAACAAATTGGTGGTAAGTCTCTTTGTTCGGCTGGGGCCTCCCTGCCTCTCTGAAACTTGAGGAGAACCATCTTCGGTTCCAAAAGCACATCAAGACATTCCTCTTTGCTTCTGCTTTCTCTCCTCCTCTCCCAGGCTAAACTCCTGGTTGAATCTGAAATTGCACTTGTCATCTGGCTATCCTCTGTTCTCGGGTCCCCTCCCCCCAGTTGCACTCCTGCACTGCCCCCCTGGTGGCCCGCTGCACTCAGGGGTTGTTTCTGTATCCCAACAGCCCCCAATTAGTACCTAACACCTGATGTCTGCACTTACCCGTGCACTTGACACCACGTGGCTGCACTTCTTATTTACTGTATTCACTGTTTTTTATTTATTTATTTTATTTCTATCCTATGTACAGCACTGCCCCCTTCCCTTTCCCCTTGCATGTTTCCCCTCACCCCTCCCCTGCACTTGCACTATCTCAATGTCACCTTGCCTAGTAGGATCGTTGTCTCTGTCTTCCCTCTGTTCCCTCTCCCTTGCCTCGTGACACCTTGAAACACTTGTGTATAGGCATGTTATAAATGGCATATCATATCATATCATATCATATCATATCATATCATATCATATCATGGGATAGAGTGAGCAAGTCTCTAAAGCCCAAGAGGAACAACTACACCCAGTATAATTGAATGAAATAGTACTAAATACACTGTTGAAATGGACACATTTGTGGTCTCCTAATGTGTGACTAAGAGCTTGCAAACAAGGGCTATTTATTAGGTTTGAAACTAAGATAATGGTGTGCCTACAATCCCTTGAATGTTCCAGGACAGTGCAGACTAGAAAGGTCAATATTCAAGCAGAGGACACTGGCATGAGGCCTACCAATGAGAGCGGGTAGACTATTTGGGAAACAAGAGGATAGCTGACGTATCTTAAAGCACCTGGTTTTCGTTTTATGTACATGCTGCTAGGGAGCCGAATGTTCAAGGCTGGATTGGGGTTGCCAACCAATCAGAAAAGCCTGCCATGCACTTTTACATACAAGCTTGCAAAGTATTATTCCTCAGCTATATTCTCTGTTGTAATCAGTATACTATGTATTTAGAAGTAGTTCAGTGCATCTCCTACAGACAAGCGGCCACAATGAGAGACTAACACTCATGCATTTTATATGTAGACCTTTTCCCCTAATCCAATGTCACCCTCGATAAGTTTTTGTGATATGCCATGTAGGATAACATCATAGATGATGCATCTAGCATTATATAAACTATAATCACGAAAGTGTTGTGATCCTGCATACATCGATTTGATGAATGACGATTAACCCTACATTCCTTTATTTAGATAAAAGCAGTATTTTCCCACCCTCTTTGAGTCTGACCGGTCATTGGGTCTGAGACATTTTATTGGTAATTCCATGTAGCACAAAGACGCTTCAAGGTGCTAGAGTAACATTTCATTAAATTAAACATAGACACAAGCTACACTGACATAATCTGCAATTTTTCTTTCATGTAAAGTGCTGTGACATAAAATGCTCTAAGAAACTTTTTAACGTAAGCATACATTTTTGTTGTTTAAAAAGATTGTGTGAGTACAAAATAAAATAAAAGATATTCAATTATATGGGAATGGTTGACAGGGAGTAACTACGAGCGCCGGGTTGGAACATCTCAACCAGTGTTATACTGTTTTGTCTGCCTTATTTCCTTAAATGCAAGTGCCTACTGCTAAGTGCTTTTGGCTATGAAATGCAATAATTCGCACTTTCAGCATCCATGTGTTGCTGTGGCAATGCACATTCCACTTGCCACTTTGGTTAGACCACACACTTCTATTCTACCCCGACCCACAGCATAATAAAAACAAGAACCCGACACTGGCACTCAATGTGACCAATGGCACGGTTACATGCAGCAGTCCTTGAAGCAGTCCCCAGGCATACAAAATCCACGGGGGGATATGAAGAACTATTCTCTTAAAGTAACAATAATATGAACAGACATATATTCACTGCAAAAGGTGCTCATTGACTGAGTTTTTCAAAATGATGTTTAGGAGTTGTGCGGTCTGAATCTGTACTGTAGTTAAATTATGGAGAATTTGGTCAACTTTATTAATGGACTCATTTTTTACATTTGACCCCACCCCAAGGTGACATACTGGGAAGCGATGAAACATGACCATTCACCCCTTGACAAAACAGGAAGTGGCATCAAATAGCATTGTTCCTAAGTACAATATGAAAAATATGGTTATGATTTCACTAATGTGATATACATTTCATACAAGAATGGATTGCCATACGTATTATTAATATCTGTGTGTATAGATCCATATTGTCAAATTACTGTGAATGCAAGCAGACGTCTGAGGCCAAATGATAATATGTTATTGTATAGCACTTATGCTTAAGCTTTTTTTTATAGCACAAATGTGCACACAATATCATCCAACCTGTGTTGATACTCATTTATCGACCTCAGAAGGATGAAAGGCTGAGATGTCCTTGCTGGAATTCGAACCTGCAACCTGCAGATTACACACACATCGCAACAGTGAGTGCTCAACCCACTGAGCTATTGTTAAAGTCTATTTCACATAATACCGCTTGATAACAAAAAATGGCCTAAGCGCTTTCTCATCGCACTGAAAATCACATTTAAATGAACCTGAATAAGGCTTTAGAATCATCCACCATTTTGTTTAACTCCTGTTTTTGCCTCATGTTAAACTTTGTGTTTTCAGCTGCAGCAGGGAAAAATGAACTTTGCACTGTGTCAATGCAGATAAACATGTTGTGGCTGCTGAGAATGGATTGTTTGTCCTGCACTACGAAACCTTGGCGCTAAACTAGAGTTGAACTGAAACGTAATTTAGATGTTGTCTATACCAATAGTGTCATCCTCATGCAAACAGTGAATAGAATGGTGAATAGCTAAAAATGTGTACCTTTGCAGAAATATGTGGGACCCTTCCTTGAAACTGGACTTACTTTAAGCTTGAAAACAAATGTTACCATTGTGCTATGTGTGCAGAAAAACATGTCTTGTGTTTGAGGAAAACATTGATTCTGTATTAGTTATGTGAACTGGCTACAAACCCTTAATTAATAAGTAATATGGAGAAGGGCTGGACGATGTTACCGGGATTGTGGCCAACTGTATAAATACCTGTGTCTTTGATATGTCCAGCACTCTCTCACCTCACGGTGTCTGCTGGTACACACTGCGATGCATTTGGGACCTAGATACCTAGCTGATTAAAAATTGTACATGTACCTCTGAACTCGTGCCTGGCATATTTCATTTTTGGTGGGACTAAGCCTCAATATTTCTTTTGATCCTTTAGATGGCGCCCAAAAAGGGACCTTCAAGATTGATGTCACATCGCTGAAATCAGACGCGGCTACCAGACTGGGATCAGAGAGTGACCGGGGCTACTGCAAAGTGAGACGCGATTCTTCTGCAGTACTGCATGACCCGATCCCTGGACGGTGAGCAAGCGTTTCAGGAGGACATCTTAACGAGGGTCCCCATATCGAGAATGTTTTTTCCCAAAATCACCAGCCACAACAATCCTTTGAAATCTGATCAGATCCTTTGATTTGAAATCAGGTGAGTCGTGCCCCGATTCCTAAGAATCCTATTGGTTGCAGATTTGAATTCGCAAATACAAACAATGCCAGGTAACACCAGGAATCTGATATGCCTGGGAAATTGTCATCCTGTTTCAGGGTATTATTCCGCAGAGATAGAAAATCTTTGGGACAAGGCCAACTGGCGCCACACGAAGGGTCGCCAACTTGATTAATGTACTGTAAGTATGGCCTAGGAGTTATCGTATTTAATGATATTTGGCAAAGACAGACTAGACATGTTTATGAAATTCAGTGGCCAGTTTATGGCAGTTTTGCTATTGCCCGCCTAGATCATTTAGAATCTGTATTGTTGAGGAAAAAGGTTATGCCTGCAGCATTTGATGCAGTTAAAGACTGGAGAAAGGAAGCTATGCAGCAACTCAGAAGTAAAGAAAAGCATGCACGTAGACACATGACGAATGCTGAGAAAGCCCTATGGGGCAAAAATGGGAATGGGGAAGGGCCAATGGTCAATGGGGAATTACCACCCCGCCAACCTTGGAATGGGGTGGTACTTCCCCATTGAACATTGGCGGACTTGTTACGATATCGGCACCAACCATGGTGCTAATAGCGCCATGGTTTAGCACGAGTATTGTGATGAGGGCCAGTATCTAAAGCTAGAAAAAGAGAATTGTATAAGTGGGCTAGAAAATATATAGAAGAGGGCGATGAATCAGCTGTTTTAGTTGTGAGTTCTGTCCAAGGGGGTATTCCTGAACAGACTATTCTAATAGAACGGAAGGGAACGTATTTAGCTGATATATGGAGTGATTTGACGGACATGAATGTCCCACAGGGGTTGAGGGATTTAAATGTCCTCGCACGAACAAGGGACACTGCAGAGAAAGTATATGATCATGTACAGAGCGTATTTAGTTTAAATGGGAGTTAGATCGGTTATAGAAAAATGAAATGAATGGGAAGCTTCATATGTGCAGAAACGATTTCTCCCTCCATTGAAACCAATGAGTGAAGAATTGTGCATTTGCACAAGATACGCTTTTAGACGGATTTCAGATGTTTCAATTTCTCCCATTGAAGTGCATGACACGTTTAGTCAGTATGCTCCGGAAAATGTTACAGGTGATGGTAGAGTATCTACAAGATGAGTTTATGAAGAGAAAGGCTTGTTGTCCCGCAGATTTTATGGTCATTCCTAAAAGAGCATTTTTGCCCAATACTGCTTTGACTACTTGATTTAGCTTTGTTGCTTAATAGACGCTTAGATTTGCCTACTTTACAATTGCCTATGAGGGAGGTTCCTACAACATTTGTTCCAAAAGTAGAAATTCCAGCTGATGCCGCAGCAGGAATACCTGCTACTATTATTGAAGCACATTATGTCTCACAGTATGTTCATGTCCCATTTTCTAGAAAGGAAGTGAATAACATTAGACAAACAATTCCAGATATTAGGAAGAATCCAACAGAAAGAAATTGAATCTGTCTTGCATTCGTCAGTTTTCACGCTGGGTGATATAGATTTGTTGTTTCCTGTGATCCTTCCTGGAAGCAGATTAGAACTGTAGATGATCAAGCTGGGATAGGTGATACATGGGATGCTTTAGTACAAATAGATGGGGAAAGAAAGGCTGGTGAGAAACCGCCACAAGTGATACCTATGTTGGCAGACCGAGTAGTAGCTAAATTGAAAACTCGGGTTCCTGACAAAAGCCTCATATCGGATAAACGTACGGCTTGCATGCAACTAAACTCAGAGGGTTCAACAGAGTATTTTAATAGATTTGAGCAAGTATTTTCAGATTTTAGTGGTCAAGACTTAAGTACAGAGTTATGAAAAAGGTTGTTTGTAGACAAGTTTGTGTGTAGATTATTGCCTGAAATCCAATCAAAGATAATGGCCCTCATCAGGAGGTTTGCAGAATGGGTTTACTGGCACCGGTAATGGTGCCGGTGCTGGTAAACCCATTCCGCCCTATTACGAGGTCTCCTCATGGGACCCGCAATGGGCGCTTTGTAAAACCAGGCGACCTTACCGGGTCCCGCGAGGAGACCAGGGAGCTAACAACGGGCCTGTTACAAACGGGCCTGTTGTTAGCTCCTTCCCCATTCCCATTGAGCCCTAAGGGGGCCCGAATGGGAATGGGGATGGACCGGGTCCGGGTTCCTCGGACAAGGAATTCCCGGGTCCGCCAAGGTTGGCATAGCCCAGTAAGTCCTCATTTGAGGAACCCGGGCCCGGTATGCAGTGAGGAGGCAACCTCCAACCTCCAAATGAGGGCCAATGACTTCTGAGAGTGCTTGGCAAGCGAAATCACAATCTGAAGTGTTACATATGGCTCAGTACTATGAGAATAGGGTTGATACAGAGAAGGAAAAGGTGGAAAAGAAGAAGGGAGACTTGAGTGTTATTTCTACAAATACATTGCAACAGGAACTAGAGGTGGGAATACACATTTCAGAGGCCAATTTACACCACAGGGTAATGCACAACTGGGTCTTGTACACAATAACCAATGTGCATATTGTAGACAGGAGGGTCAATGGTGAGCACAATGCCCAATCCTTCAGGAGAGATCAAATAGCACATATGGTGCCATGGGTAGATGATCCAGAGGCTATCCTCAGATAGGGGGTCCTGGTTGAAGTCAGTTTGCGCAGAATCCACAGGCACTTTCACAAGATAATCATCAACAAAGTGTTAATAGTTGGAACACTTTCGATAATCCTTCAACTGTCTATTTTTCTGAGGATCTTGCATTTGACGATATACTGTTCTGTTAGGACAGCCCGAAGCAGAGTCTGGAACCGATACCTTTTCCCGTCGATCAGAAAAGGCCCTACGTTGAAATGAAGGTGGGGAATAGGGAGCATCTATTCTTGATAGATATAGGAGCACAGAAGTGTTCTATTGATCATTCACGGGTTCCAGATATTCGACTGTCAGGGCAGAACAACATTTCTGTAAGGTTTTCTGGTATACCAGTGGTTAGCCCGGTCTCTCGGCTGGTACCAATTTCACTGGGGCCATTTACTGATTCTTGTCCATTTCTATTGATGACAGATTGTGTTGAAAATGTGCTGGGATTACATTTATTAAAATAATTGAATGCTGTAAATTTACTGTTCTGCGGATTAAGCAAATTTAATGATTTTGCCTCAACACGCTTCCGTTCCACAGTTTTTGTCTAGACCTTTACCAACTGAATTGAATAAGGTTCCGACATGTCTATGGGCAGTTAATGATAATGACGTTGGAATTTTACAAATTGAACCAGTTAAAATTGTGTTGAAACCAGGTGTTAAATTGCCGTGTATTCCGCAGTATAAAATTTCAGTTGAAGGTGAACAGGCTTTGAAGAAAATGATTTCTGATTTTGTACACATAGGTGTGATTGAGGAAATTGCAGGTGTGTAATAGTCTGATTCTACCAGTTTACACGAAAGGGGATAATGCTATTCCTTTTCGTTTCATTATTGACTTGCACACTATTAATACGGTTGTTTCTCCACAGTTTATGATTGTACCTGGTGTTACTACAATATCGACCATGATTCCAGCCTCAGCTACACATTTTAGTGTTGTGGATTTGAAAAATGCTTTTTTCAGTATTCCTGTACATGTTGAAAGCAGATATTTGTTTGCGTTCACCCTAGGGTGACGCTCGCTTACATTTACTTGTGTGCCACAAGGGTACACTGAGAGTACAAGCGTTTACAGTAGACCGTTGAAAGAACAGCTTGATACGATTGAGTTACCTTCTACTTGCACGTTGTTGGAATATGTTGATGATCTACCTCTAGCTGCTGATTCTGAAGTTGCTTGCAAAGAATGCATTGTGTTGCTGCTTATTCATTTAGCAGAACATGGACATAAGGCTTAATTTAAAAGGTTTCAGTATTGTCAACAGGGGGTCGCCTATTTAGGCTATCTCCTGTCAAAGGTGGGAAGAAGACTGATCCCTGCATGGATACAAATCATCTCTAGTATGTCCGTCCCAAATACACAGAAAGAGGTCAGCGCTTTAATAGGCATGCCTTCATACTGTAGACAGAGGATCCCAAATTCGTCATTAATGATAAAACCTATATTGGCATTGACAAAGAAGGGCATTTCTTTGCCTTTGGCATGGAACATGGATTGTCAGAATGCTTTTGATTTGCTCAAAGCTGTGTTGTCTCAGCACCAGTTTTGGGTACACCAAATTACAAAAGGATCTTTGTGTTGTATGTGCATGAATGAGATGGATGTGCTTTGGCTGTTTTGACACAGGAACATCGGCGCAAGAATAGACTGTGCATTTATTTTTCCTCCACATTAGACCCTGTTGCATGCGCTTTGCCGAGATGTTTGAGAGCAGTAGTTGCTGCTGCTGCATCTGTGAAACAAAGTGAGGGTATGATTTTAGGTCATTCTTTTACCGTGGTGGTACCCCACTCCGTAGATGTTCTATTAAACAGAACGTAGATGAAACATCTCACATCAGCACGACTAACAAGGTACAAGCTGATTCTATTTGCTATGCATATCCAAATTAAGAGATGTTGCTCATTAAATCCGGGCGAACAATTGCCTCTTCCGTAAGAAACTGATTGTAGTGACAAGAAGTCACATGACTGCTTCTATACCACAGAACAAGAAACTAAGGTGTAAGTGATTTCAATCCGGCACACACCCAAATCAATGCCTAGCATGTAGTGCACAACTGAAATCCTTATTTATTTTTGTCTAAAAGGTCTTTATTCTGAATGATATACCTGTCAAGATCACTGCTTCCAAGGAGCCAGGACCAGCCCAACGTCCTTGGAAGCAGGCCCCTAACCCTAATCCTAGGCACCAGCCGGTCCCCACGGGGACCTTTTGGACCTTGTCCTGGCGCCGGTGTCACCAGGCTCATCAGAATCATCGGTCCCGGCACTGGAAGCGCCGGGCTCATAATATGTGTACAGATGTTTGGGTGGACTTACCTGCAGCAGACCATGCTGCTTACTTACCAGCCACTTAGAAGTCCTCTGTAAACAGGAACTACTTTCTTACATGGGTGGGGCAGCTCCATTCCCTGGATTCAGCATGGGGAAAGCTTCTGGAACTGGAACTCTTTTCTTACCTAGGCGGGGCCGTGGAGGAAGACGCCTCATCACTCCAAGGCTATTTAAACCACACCCGATGGATGAAACGTGCTTCGCGTTATTCTGCATCTGCAGCAGAACGCTCACCGAGTCTGTTCCAGCCTTTCTTCCTCAATCTGCAAGAATCATACTCACCATTCCTGTATCCAGTCGACAGCAGCATCTGCAGAGACAAGAAACAGCAGGTTAGCAAGGCAGTCTCAACTCGCAGTGCTTACTCACCTGATCCATCGCCTGTGAAGACAAAAGCATTGTCATTACTTACCGGCACTCCGTGAACTCTGGAATTCTTCACGCTGCATCGCCACCTGCGGAGATAAAAACATTGTATTTACTTACGGGCCTTCCGCGGACTCCGGCGCTGCAAACAAGCTTCTCAAAGACAAAAGAAGAGACATTAGACAGGTATTTACTTACGCCCATCGCGCTCTTCACAATAGAACGCCTGCAAATACTCCGGTGCCTCTTCAGCACGAACTACGCTGCAAGGGAAGAAACAGCTAGAGCGCTTGCATTTACTCACGCATTTCCAGGCGCTTTATTTCATCTTCCTCAAGAGTCCTGCAAGCAAAAGGGGAGAAAAGCATCATACGAAGTCCTGTTCAATGTTAACATGCCTTGCACCTAAAGACTCTAAAGACTATAAAGACTATAAAGGTGTCTGGAAACTCACCGCTCGTGCGATTAACGACGGTAAAGGTCCTCTGAGTCCAAGAGGCCTATGTTTCACCAGTGAAGGAACTGGCAACAGCGCCCTGCATCAGACGCAGATAGAGAGTCCAGCATTCACCTATCTAAGGTGAGCACGTTGACCTGGGGGCTCTACGGAGAAGCTTGGGAGAGAGAGGAAGAGAGACATTAAACAACCCAGACCATTAACCCCTATGTTCTTTCACCTGCAGAAACCTCACCCTACGAGTTCGTCACGCAGTGCGAAGAGGTTCGACCCCAGAAGCCCATCGAGTCCTGCACATCACCTTTCGAGTCACAGACACCTTCCTGCCAAGACCTGCGCCTCCGTGGGAATCAGGTGAGCGTTACAGAACGCGAAGCCCACCGCAAAACTCCTACCCAGGCGCAATGGAAACCTCAGACACTGATCACTTAGCCCAGTTGCTCGGAGAATTAAGAGCAGAAGTACATGCAGCTCGTCAGGAAACAAGCTCTCTAAGACGAGAACTAATACTTTCCAAGGAGCGAACAGAGGACCTCGCTAGGCAATTGCTACAAACGCAGGCCGGACAGACACCTCTGCCCGCTCCAGGAGGAAGCTATCCTTCTGCACCATCTGTAAATCCAGTGCAAATCAATCTACCTGCTAATGTGCCCTTTGCTCCGCCCGAACGTTTTTCTGGTGACCCAAAGAAATATGCAGTGTTCATCAACCAGTGCCGCTTACATTTCTTATGTCGACCAGCTGCATCCCCAACCGATCAGACCAAAGTGGCTTTTGTGCTTTCTTATCTCAGAGGCAGCGCCGCAGATTGGTCGATTCCTTTAGTCACCCAGGATGATCCGGTTCTGCATGATTTCCAGGCCTTCCAGTCCAGTATGGAGAAACTGTTTGCAAGACATGCACAAGGGCAGGCCTTGGACCATGAACTTCTTTCATTACGACAGGGTAATCAAGACCTCTTGACCTATATAGCCTCATTCAACAGACTCATAGTGGAAACTCAATGGCCCGAGGACAAGAGAATAACGCTTTTCTACAGAGGCCTGTGTGGAGAGCTCAAGGATGTGTTAGCTCAAGTTGTGAACGCTCCACAAGAATGTTCAGACTATATTGACTTAGTCGTCCAATTGGACCACAGATTACAGAACAGGAAGGCTGATCGTTCCAAATTTGATACCCGAGTGTTTTCTAAGCCACAAACTTCTACTAAGGGAGCTGACACTGTGGAACCCATGCAAATAGGGGGGATGAAAGGTCCTTTAAGCCAAAAGGAGCGGGAAAGAAGAAGACAGCTGCAATTATGCCTCTATTGCGGGAACTCATGCACTTTCTTCGAGACTGTCCAGTGAAACCAGTTTAGAAGGCTGTAGGAGCCGCAGACACCAGTGCCACAAGTTCAAAGCAGGGAAACGACCTAGCCCGGCAAGTGTAGATGTCCTCTTGCCGAGCGTTATGATCTGTCCCGTGACCCCGCATTTCGTGGTGCCCATGGTCCTCATTAGTCCAGCATGTCCGGATCGTTTGCATGCAATTGAAGCTTACATCGACAGCGGAGCAATCGGCAATTATGTGGACCGTGAAATGGCATCAAGGATGAATCTACCCCTTGTCCCTAAGGCAGTAAAGGACGTCATTACTACAGTGGATGGCACGGAGATAGCCTCCGGACCAGTAACGCACGCCACCCAAGAAGTGACGTTAGTGAGCCAAGATGGACACCGGGAGAAAATTGTGTTCAATGTGATCAAGGCCCCTCAGTTCCAGATCATTCTGGGAATCCCTTGGTTAGAGAAACACAATCCTCAGATCGACTGGCGAGCAAAGACGGTTCAGTTTCCAGAATGTTTTACCACTTGTTATCCTCGACCTGAAGTTTCAGTGGCAGCAATTTCTTCTGAGGTTCCTACATTACCTCCCGACTACCAGGAATTCCAAGATGTCTTTCGGAAGGATCAAGCTAACACCCTGCCTCCTCATAGGTCTTACGACTGTCAAATAGACTTGATACCCGGAACAACTCCTCCTTGCAGTAGGATTTATGCCCTCACCGAGCCAGAGAATCTTCACCTCAGACAATATCTGGAGCAATACCTAGCTAACGGGTTTATCCGTCCTTCTAAGTCTCCAGCTTCCTCGGCTTTGTTCTTCGTTCCGAAAAAGGAAGGAGACCTTAGGACTTGTATAGATTACCGCGCCCTGAATCATATCACCGTTAAAAACAGATACCCGTTACCTTTGATCCCTGAACTCCTGGACCAAGTCAAAGAAGCATGTATATATACAAAATTGGATCTCAGAGGAGCCTACCACTTGGTACAAATAAAAGAAGGCGATGAATGGAAGACGGCCTTCCGCACCAAGTATGGGCTATCTGAATATCAAGTGATGCCCTTTGGACTTTGTAACGCTCCTGCCGCTTTCCAGTATTTTGTGAACGATGTCCTTAGAGAACTCATAGATGTGTGTGTTGTTGTCTACATTGATGACATCCTTGTCTATTCATCATCTGAAGAGGAACATCAGAGACACGTTAAAAAGGTTCTCGGGAGACTGCGTCAACATAACCTTTTTGCCAAGCTTGAAAAATGCGTTTTCAACGTAACTGAAGTTGAGTTCCTGGGATTCATATTGTCACCTAATGGGGTTCATATGGATTCGAAGAAGGTCGATGCAATCATCAAGTGGCCATCACCAACCTCGGTAAAAGGAGTTCAAAGCATGTTGGGATTCGCTAACTTTTACCGCAGATTCATTCCTGAATTTTCCCGGATAGTCCAGCCCATCACCGCTCTGTTAAAAAAGAACAAACCTTTTGAATGGTCTACTGAAGCAGAACAAGCTTTTCAGGACTTAAAAGCCAAATTCGTTTCTGCACCTGTTCTGAAACATCCTCGCCCAGAACTCCCCTACATCGTGGAAACGGATGCTTCTAGTCTTGCTATGGGGCAGTTTTATCACAGAGAGATCCGGTCACACACCAATTACATCCTGTAGCCTTTTGGTCCCGCAGATTCTCGGCTCCCGAGATCAACTATTCCATTACAGACAAGGAACTTTTAGCTATCAGATCGGCCTTTAAAGCCTGGCGACATTATCTTTTGGGAGCCAGACACACAGTCACCGTAATGACTGATCACCGCAATCTACAATATCTGAAGACGGCCAAAGCTCAGTCTTCCAGACAGCTTCGCTGGGCTCTGTTTCTGGCTGAGTTTGACTTTATAATTACTTATCGACCCGGCAGTAAAAACAGAAAAGCAGATGCCCTCTCTCGGATGGGAGTAGATGAATATTTGACCAATCCAGAACCAATACCCATAATCCCAGAACAAAGGATTTTGGGGTTAGTCAGCACTCAATCCTTTGAAGACATCAAGACTGCAGTCAAGTCACTCCTAACTCCGGCCGATTTGCAGGACTGGCAATTAAAGGGAAAGGAATTCTCAGTGGATCAAGACCTACCATATTTCCAAGGACGATTGTACTTGCCCTGTGAGAAAATACAAAAACAAGTAATCTCCGGTTATCACGACTCTCTGATGGAGGGTCACCCTGGCATTACCAAAACCATGGAAACGATCAAGAGACATTTATGGTGGCCATCATGGAAGAAGGATATTAGAGACTTTGTAATCTCCTGCGGTGTGTGTGCCCAGAATAAAAGTCAGAAGGAGAAACCAGCCGGCCTTTTACACCCTCTGGATATTCCTCCCTGTCCATGGCATACCCTGTCCATGGATTTCATCACAGACTTACCTCCATGCTCAGGGTATAATACCAATTTAGTAGTCGTGGATCTATTCTCCAAGATGGCTCATTTCATTCCCCTGAAGGGCCTACCTTCGGCTTCAGTATTGGCCCGAGAATTCTTAGAAAACATCATTCGGTTACACGGTTTTCCCTCGGTTTCAATCTCCGATAGGGGAAATCAATTCATCTCCCACTTTTGGCGAAGTTGCTGTCGTCTAGCCCAAATTGATGTAAGACTTTCAACCAGTCACCATCCCCAAACTGACGGACAAACCGAGAGGACAAATTAGACTCTAGAGCAATATCTGCGTTGCATGCTCCAACAAACTGAAAACCCTTGGAAGGATATTCTGTGGATCGCTGAATACGCTTACAACAATTCGACTCATTCTGGAACCGGGAAGACTCCCTACTTCCTATTATACAGACATCATCCTAGAACCTCTAATTTGGATCCTCTCCAAGAATTCGAAACACCAGCTGTGGATCATTTACACTCTGAGATTACCCGTGCTTTTAAGGAAGCAACTGCCCATCTGCAAAGAGCAAAAGCTCAAGTCAAAAAGGGAGCAGATCGACACCGTAAAGAGGCCCCTCAGTACGCAGTAGGAGACCAGGTCTGGTTATCCACTAAGCACCTGCCTCTAAAAGGATCCCGCACCTTCAACCCGAGATACCTTGGACCCTACACCATCTCTACCATAGTTAATCCGGTGGCGGTCAAATTGGAATTACCTACGCATATGAAAATACATCCAGTATTCCATGTCTCCTTATTAAAACCAGTACAACCAGAAACTCGATTGACTGAACTCCCAGAACCCGTTTTGGTAGACGGAGAACTCGAATTCGAAGTAAAGAACATCCTAGACTCCAAAATCTCCAAATCTAAATTATACTATCTGGTTGATTGGAAAGGATACGGTCCCCAGGAAAGGTCTTGGGAACCCTCAGAATATGTCCACGCACCTCGTCTGGTCAAGAGATTCCATCTGAATCACCCCGACAAGCCAAACCCCCGGAGAAGACACGCTTAGTAGGGGCCTTGAGGGGGGGTACTGTCATGATCACTGCTTCCAAGGAGCCAGGACCAGCCCAACGTCCTTGGAAGCAGGCCCCTAACCCTAATCCTAGGCACCAGCCGGTCCCTACGGGGACCTTTTGGACCTTGTCGTGGCGCCGGTGTCACCAGGCTCATCAGAATCATCGGTCCCGGCACTGGAAGCGCCGGGCTCATAATATGTGTACAGATGTTTGGGTGGACTTACCTGCAGCATACCATGCTGCTTACTTACCAGCCACTTAGAAGTTCTCTGTAAACAGGAACTACTTTCTTACCTGGGTGGGGCAGCTCCATTCCCTGGATTCAGCATGGGGAAAGCTTCTGGAACTGGAACTCTTTTCTTACCTAGGCGGGGCTGTGGAGGAAGACGCCTCATCACTCCAAGGCTATTTAAACCACACCCGATGGATGAAACGTGCTTCGCGTTATTCTGCATCTGCAGCAGAACGCTCACCGAGTCTGTTCCAGCCTTTCTTCCTCAATCTGCAAGAATCATAATCACCATTCCTGTATCCAGTCGACAGCAGCATCTGCAGAGACAAGAAACAGCAGGTTAGCAAGGCAGTCTTAACTCGCAGTGCTTACTCACCTGATCCATCGGCTGCGGTCACTTCGGCACGCTGTACTTTCGCCTGTGAAGACAAAAGCATTGTCATTACTTACCGGCACTCCGTGAACTCTGGAATTCTTCACGCTGCATCGCCACCTGCGGAGATAAAAACATTGTATTTACTTACGGGCCTTCTGCGGACTCCGGCGCTGCAAACAAGCTTCTGAAAGACAAAAGAAGAGACATTAGACAGGTATTTACTTACGCCTATCGCACTCTTCACAATAGAACGCCTGCAAATACTCTGGTGCCTCTTCAGCACGAACTACGCTGCAAGGGAAGAAACAGCTAGAGCGCTTGCATTTACTCACGCATTTCCAGGCGCTTTATTTCATCTTCCTCAAGAGTCCTGCAAGCAAAAGGGGAGAAAAGCATCATACGAAGTCCTGTTCAATGTTAACGTGCCTTGCACCTAAAAACTCTAAAGACTATAAAGACTAAAAAGGTGTCTGGAAACTCACCGCTCGTGCGATTAACGACGGTAAAGGTCCTCTGAGTCCAAGAGGCCTATGTTTCACCAGTGAAGGAACTGGCAACAGCCCCCTGCATCAGACGCAGATGGAGAGTCCAGCATTCACCTATCTAAGGTGAGAACGTTGACCTGGGGGCTCTACGGAGAAGCTTGGGAGAGAGAGGAAGAGAGACATTAAACAACCCAGACCATTAACCCCTATATTCTTTCACCTGCAGAAACCTCACCCTACGTGTTTGTCACACAGTGCGAAGAGGTTCGACCCCAGAAGCCCATCGAGTCCTGCACATCACCTTTCGAGTCACAGACACCTTCCTGCCATGACCTGCGCCTCCGTGGGAATCAGGTGAGCGTTACAATACCACCCATATCACGCCCTTCTCCTGGAACCCCCGGTCACACTGAACCAGGAATCAGGCTGGTTTGCCAAGGTAAATATTTATTTATGTATTTAAAAATTAATCACAATATGTTTTAATAGGTACACAACAATCACCAATGGGGTGCAGTAACACTGAATATTCTCTATAATACACAAGGTATAAGTAGTGAGCAAAACAATTCAGCACAGAAATAATACTTTTGTGTTCATTCAGATCTGATAGCACTGTGGTTAGAGGTTGCCCCTGCATAACCCTCAACCCCCACTAAGTAATGTAAAGAGATAAGAGGAGAAAGCAGGTATTCAGGAATGGCAGAATTCAAATGGAATATCAATCCCACTTTCCCCCAGCCAACACAAGAGAAAAACAGAATTGACTGTCAAGCTGTCAGAATGGCTTTTAAAGTTATCTTTAGAATCGAATGGGCAAAAACACCAAATATGGTCAGAATTTCAGAAATTGTTATAAATTCTTATGGGAGCTGCTTTGCCCAGTTGCACACAAACACAAGCAATGATTTATCCAAAGAAAACATTTGAAATCTTAAAATTCAAGTCAGAAACAATTAAAAGCTGTTTTACATATGTAAAATTTCCCAAAACACAAATTTGTGGCAAACTTTTCACTGCGCGATATTCACGGTAATGGGAGAATCGCATTGATTTGGAAAGCACTTTTAGGTGCGATGGATAGATATGGATGTTAGCTACAAGCAGTAGTTGTTTCTATCACAAAAACTGAGGGAGTTACAGATGTTTTCGTGGAGGTCGTTTTTAAGAGATAGGTGCAAGAATGGAAAACAGGAATGCGCTTTTAAAATGACAAATGGGTTTCTTACACTAGAGGATGACTATGAACAAAACTAATACCACACAGGAACACAGTCACTTGATCAGGGTGACTGCCTGCTAAGGAAACTCGCCTTCTCAGGTGAGAAAAGGATCAGTGCAGAGATAGTTTTAACAGTACTAGTTCTGGAGGAAATATAGGGTGGGTTGGAGAGAGGCTTCAGACAATGTAAAGATACTCCTAGCAATACGGGTTCTGAATACAGGATAGGATGGGTCTAAGATAGGGATAAGACTATACAAGTACATATGCTAGTGACATAATTCTTCATATTTATATTCACTGGATATGTTTTTGATTGGAACTGTCAGTTCTGGTCAGGGAATTGGATCTGGTTTAGGACAGACGGCTTGGCACATCGGACGGGACAGGGTCAGCAAGGTGCTCTGATCACAGCACAGCACAGGACTGGATCGGATCTGCCCTTCTTGGTTCTGAGGATATTTATTTTCATCTCAGTAGGCAAGCAGTAACAGCACAGCCCGGCTGTATTATGTTGCCTCCCCTTAGGCTTGTGGGGTTCTGTTCTGGAATTTGAGGCCTAGCTGAGAATGGTTCAGCTATGCAGTGGGCCTTTTTGCTTTGCCAAGTTTCTGGAGTCTGGAGCAATGATGATATAGAGTTCAGCAGCAGGGTGATCCGCCAGCATCAGGATAGTGAGTGAATCTTATGTGTGGTGAGCAGTCTCTATTTATGCTGTGACATGACATCATAAAGGGGTGTGTGGGCTGGTTTATACTAGGCTTGCCCCTTTGAAAGGTGATTGGGTCAGAGTCTACTCTCTGCCTTGATAGGAAGAGAGAAACGGAGTGTCATCTTTATGGTGCAATTTTATGAGGCTGAGAATCCACCACTAGCCCCTGGAACACAAAATCTACTTTTAGCACAATACATATTTCCACATGTGCAACCTCTATAAAAATCACATATACAGATTACATATTTTACATAGCAGCTACTCCTTAAAACCCCGTAGCTGCGGGATCTTGTTTCCGTTTTTCACAGAATTTTGCTCTTTTCACTATGAACACAATGTCCAATTTTTAAGCAAATTTCTACAAGTGTGCGTGTTTAACATGGGAATAATTGTATGAGGTTTCACAATTCTAGCAGAAATACATTTTGCGTAAAATCACATTTCTTGCCATTGCTGTCCAGAACATGTCAGATAGTTCTGGCGCCTCCTCAGCCGTGCAGCCAGAAATTAAATTAACAACTCTATTATTTTTATATTTTTCACAATTTTAAACAGTAGGTTATCAGTCTTTTTAAAATATGTTCTTTGTCCATGTTAAGCAACAAATGGTTGTTTGGCTCCACCCCTTGGTCTCTCCCTGGAAGCCCAGGATCCATCCCCCATGTTTGTTCCTTGCATAGGCCATTTGTGACTGTCTTCACACTTCGAATTTCCTGAGCTACAGCTTGTCATTGTTCCTTTTGCTTCTGTAGACCAAGTTCTTTCCCACCCTGCAATTAACACTTCCCCGTGATTTCCTGCTGGGGGAAAGACCTTCCTTCTGTGAGAAAAACCTGTTATTCAAGTTCTGCAGCTTCAGCCAGGTTTAAATGAATGGTTAAATTCTGTGGCCTTTTCCTTAGCACAAAACAAACCTGTTGTATCAAATACAGCTAGAAATCTCATTCAAGATTTTAAACCATGGGATCAAACAATTACAATATGGGTTACTATCAGTAACAGGCCTCTTAGATTGCAACATTTGATTTTCAGTTTATACATGTTAAAGTTTAATCAGGCAGGCCCCTGACAGTTGTCATCACAGTAGCCCTCTGCTGCACAGAGATTTTTGACAGATCCACAGGCGGGCAACCTTTGCTGTGAAAATCTCTTTATGCTCTTAGCATTTCAAAACCTTGCAAGTTAACAATGATTTCTTAAACTAAGTGAATTGTAGCATCCAGCTAGGATTTTGAATATTTGAAAGGTGTTCTGTACCGGCATTCTGAAGTTTCAGCAACAAAGAAAAGGTGATTTAAAGCAATCTTGGGAGTTTCATTTAGCAAAGCACTGCTTTTTCTTTCTGCACTCCACTTTCAATTGTTGTGGGGCCCAGTGACACATTTCAGTTATGAGCTCTGTTCCACTACTGACAACATGCGAGGCTGATTGGGCAGCCATCTTTTTGTGCATCGAAAAGAGCGATTTTCAGGGGGTTTAGCGCGCACAAGGGTTTGGTGGCCATTTTGCTATTTCTGGCACCATCATAACAGAGTGATGCAGCATAGCAGAGCAGAAGTGGGTCAATACATCCCACAAAGGGCAGACTTGATTTAAATGATACACCCTTAAAGAATCCACAAGGGGAGATGCTTTTTTTATAGCTCCTGCTTTAAACTTCTGGATGGTACATCCACTGCTGCTTACACAATCACCACATTAAGCACTATTGTGGAAACCAAACAAATTACGCATAAGTCTGCGCAGGCCGCAGGGATTATTGCATTAACCAGAGCCTGTGATTTTTCTGAAGGGCTAAGTGTGAACATATACACAAATAGCCAATATGCGTTTGGGGTGGTTCACACCTTTGGTCGACTATGGGCTGAGAGAGGTTTCTTGACCTTGCATGGAACAAGGATTCAGCATGGCACCTTAATAGTTTGGTTACTTTCAGCACTTGCGCTTCCTACACAGTTAGCAATAATGAAACGCGCCACGCATCAGAAAGTGACGGATGATGTTGAAAAAGGAAACGCTTTTGCTGACAATATAGCTAAACAGGCTGCCACTGATTTGCATTCAAAGATGTATGTGTTAGATCCAATAAAAGGGGTCACTGACACTTGTATGATAAATGAAGGAATTGTGTGTATAAAGAAATTCAGGCTTACGCTACACCAGATGAAATCAAACAGTGGGCTGAGGGGCCAGCAGGTCTAGATGATGAGGGTTGTTGGGGGGATAGTGAAAAACAAACATGGATGCTACCCATTGACTATGTTACTGCTATGTTGACAATGGCTCATGGTCCAACACACATATGTGCCAAAAAGATTTGTAAACTGTTAGATCCTGTCTGGTATAACACTAATATTCAGAAAACTGCTGAGCGTTTTGTCCAAAGTTGCATGATATGCTTGCAACATAATATTGGAAAAGGAACACCGACACCAAAGGGTAGTTTTGGTCCCCCCTCCACGCCTTTTGAGGTTATTAACTTTGATGTTATTGAAATGGAACATTTTCAGAACTCTAAATATGTTTTATTAGTCATCTGTGACTTCAGTAAATGGGTACAAGCTTTTCCACTAAAAGATGCCACAGCAATGTCAATGGTGAAAACCATGCTTAAGGAATATTTTCCTAGGTTTGGCTTGGCGAGAGTCATTTCGTCTGATAATGGTCCACATTTTACTGCTGCTGTCATCCTGCAAGTATGCGTGGGATTACAGATAGATAAATGGTTCCATGTGGCCAGGCACGCTCAGGGTGCCGGACTTGTAGAACGCCATAACGGAATACTAAAGAATAAAATGGCAAAAGTGTGTGCACATAGTAATTTGAAATGGCCTGACGCTTTACCAATAGATTTATCATCAATGCGGATGACTGCAGAATCAAAGACAAGGCTCTCCCCCTACGAGATTTTCATGGGGAGATCAGCCAATATATGGAACATTCCAAAACCCTAACAGTTGAAAAACTTTGAATATCCACTTCTGTTTGACTACTGTGACCAGTTTACTCAAAACATGTATTTGATTAATCAACAGGTGTGAGCATCCCTCCCAGTAAAATACAAGGGTCCAGGTCATCGACTCCGACCTGGCCAGTGGGTCCTACTGAACATCTTTGAGAGGGACTCCTGCCTTGCACCACGTTGGAGAGAACTGCATCAAATCCTTTTGGCCACGCAGACCGCCGTACGAGTGTCTGGCAAGAAGCATTGGATCCATGGGAGGGGGAAGTGGGAAAGTGCGGGGGAAGGTGAGTGGACAGTGCAGTACATAATAGAATAAATAACAGTAAGTAAAAGTACGGCCAGCAGGTGGTAAGTACAGGGGTAAGTACAGATAAAAGGTGGCAGGTGCTGGTAGTGGGACTATAGGAATACAGTAACAGTCCCCAAGTGCAGGGGTTGCCGGGAAGGCAGTACAGGTGTGCAACTGGTGGGGGAGGGGACCTGGGCCAGAGATCAGAAGGTGTCCAGGTAACCAGTGCAGTTTGAGTTTCGGTCAGAAAGTCAGCAGGGGAGAGGAGGAGAAAAAGAAGAAGCAAAGAGAAAGGTTTTGAGGTGTTTCTGGAACCTGAGATGATTCTCCTCAAGTTTAGGGAGACAGAGAGGCTGTTCCAGAGGGAGGCCCCAGACAAAGAAAGAGATCTACCGCCAACTCATTGCTTGGAGAAGCGACTGACCCTGAGGGAGTTGGAGGCGGATGAGTGAAGAGCTCAAGAAGGAAGATATTTAGGAAGAGAGAGTTGGAGGTATTGAGGCCCCAGCCCCAGAAGGCCTTGTGTACAATGCAGAGGGTTTTGAACTTAATCCTCGCAGCCACTGGGAGCCAGTGGAGAGATTTCAGTCCTGGAGAGATATGATCCCTGGTTTGTGGCCAAGGACAAGTCTCGCAGTACTGTTCTGTATGAGTTGCAGAGGGTGGAGGGTAGAAACATTCAGATTTTGAAAGAGGCTGTTGCAATAGTCCGGCCTGGAGAGAACCAGAGCTCTGGAGACAGTGACCTTCTGTGGGAAGGAGAGGAAAGGAATAATACCTCTGAGGAGTTCCAGCTGGCAGTGTGACTTCTTAGAGACATCAGAGATGTGAGGAGAGAAGGATAGTGTGGAGTCGAAGATTACCCTGAGGTTCCTAGTCTCGCAGGTGGGAGCAGGAAGAGGCCCAAGAGAGGCCGGCCTGAGAGTGGCAGGAAAGGTGGGAGCAGGTGTGCTGATGAGGAGAATTTCAGTCTTTTCCAGTGTCACGGAAATCCTTCCTGAGCCCGTGGGTCCTGGGGAGATTGCTGCTTCTTCTTCAAATTCTTCTTCACTGAACAACCTACCCCTGAGACTGGAGGCGGAGACTCCCCTGTGCCCCAAGACATCTCCCAGAAGCACGGGGCACTACATCCCCACAAGAGGGAGCAGTGCTATCACCTGGCCCCAGAGAAGAACCTGATGTGAGCCTGGGCATGACAGACCCTCCAGGGAGATCGACCGGGGTACAGACTATGAGAGAAGCCACAGTCCTCAACCAGACTAAAGGGATATCTCCTACATGAAGTTTACCATTGTAGGTACCAGGTGGGAGAAGCCAACCCTCAGTGGGTGAAGGACCTGGGGCAAGAGGGCAAGTAACAACAAGACTGTTATGCTCAAACTTTCTAGGTTTGGGAGGAATGTTTAGTTGTCATGTGTCCTAGTCACATGAGTGAGGGGTAAGCCCGGTTCTGCGAGATGAGAAGGAGGAATAAAGAAGGCATCCCAGAAGGAGCAGAGTGTGTGTATGTCTACCTAACAGCTGACCGCCTTGTTATCATCGGAGGTCAGAATACACATTGGACCTGGTGTCCAGGTTCCCTGTCTGGGGAAATACCAGGCCATTAGTATGGAGGGCCCGGTATTTCCTCCTTCAGGGAACCCGGGCCCGCACCTTCCCCATTCCCATTCGAGTCTTCATAGGACTCAATGGAAATGGGGAGGGAGCTAACAACGGGCCCATTACGAACGGGCCCGTTGTTAACTCCCTTTGTCCTCTCTCAGGACTCGCTATGGACATCTGGAAAAACCAGACGTCCAGAGCGGGTCCCGCGAGGGGACTTCGTAGTAGTGTAGAGTGGGTTTAATGGCGCCGGCACCATTACCGGTGCCGTTAAACCCATTCTGCACAAGTTATAATGAGGCCCATTATCACAAAGGTGAACAGATTTAGCAGAATCCAAATGAAAATGGGTGCACTGGTGCTCTATCAACGCACTCACACTCACCCTAACTGCCGGCACAAATGAAACCTAGGGGCTTAGATACAGGGCATATTGCCTCTATGCAGCTTGCAGTGTTCGGGTGGCCCAGAGAGCGGCAAGGGAGGCAGGCAGGAGATGGAAGCGCAAAGGAGGGGGAGTGGGGTCTAAAAACAGGCACCGAGAGTGCACTGGGTAATACAATTATCAAATGGGCTCAAGGTGAACACATTTAGCAGAATCCAAATGAAAATGGGATGGCTAGTGCTCAATCAATGCACTCACCCTGATTGCCAGCATGAATGAGTCCTTAGGGGCTCAGCTGCAGGGCCTACTGCCTCCGTGCAGCTTCCCGTGTTCGGGAGGCCTATGGGCCAATCAGCAGGCAGAGGGCGAGATGGGAGGCTGGCAGGAGAGGGAAGCACAATGGATGGGGAGCGGGTAGTAAAAACAGGCGCTTTGTGCGCACTGGGTATTACAATTGCCAAATGGGCTCAAGGTGAACAAAGGTACAGGGAGGGTACTCCCAAGGGGATATCAAAGTGGAAGAAAAACACAGTATAATAATAAAGAACATGCAAATTATCAGATCACTCTTCTATTTATTGGGGTTTTAGGATAAATACCTAGGCAAAATAATGCCTTTTAGGGAACATTTGATGTTCATACTTGATTTCATGAAAATATTTGAAATATTTTACAGTATTTTCATCTTCATTATGGGGACACGTTATGGCTGCCCCCCGGGCACTTTCGTTCAGAAATGATGGCATGTGATGAACCGTTTTACTATTTTGTTATTAGAAGATTGTTTTGCATCCTTTTTTGAGATATTGATTTGGCAAATGGTCCATTCACCGCCAGTCTCTTTAGAATTAGATTTACATCTTCACTATTTTGACTATTAAATAAGAAACTAGGGCCTAGTTATGGGTTGGGCAGTTTTAAAATGAAAACTCCTGCCAGCAGTATTTACTATTGACACTAAGGGCAATCTCTCAAATCTGCCCAATTATGGGTCTATCTTTGTACCCGTGATAACAGGTAACACGTTCCTCAAAGACAACCATCGGTATGTCAGAAAAGCCACTTTGACTATAGGCAAAACAGATTATTTCCATCCGTAGAACAATGGTCAGGTGACTTTTTACATTCTGAGAGAGCAGGCAGAACGAAAAGGACTTTAAAGTTGGAAGTCCACCTCATGATATTCCCTGATACTACTTTAGACGTATTATGGTGGGTGCTGAAAGGAGAAATATGTTGCAAGTATGGCCTGTTTTTTTTTTAAATTTTTTTTTTATTGGTTTATACAAACCTTTAAAAAAACACAGCAAAATTACTCCATACTCGATACAAATCAAAACATAAGCATGAGATTGAATTCAATTCATTTGCCAGGATTCTAGTCTATTGTACCAAAGGCGCCTTGTCGGAGAGTGGTTGGTATGCTTCGTGTGAAAACTAAGCCATGTTGGACACTGCCCTAGTATCCTTATACATCGATATCAGATATCTCAAGACTCCTTTCAATCTCATGCAAAAAAAGGGTTAACACCCTTGTCATGTTTGTATTTGAGCCCATAAACATCAGCTGCCACCATTCTTCGACGTCCCTCAGTGGGTATTCATTTATCAATTGTCCAAGATGTTTAGCTCTTAGAGGTCTAAAGAAGGGGCAGAATAAGACAAGGGCCCTCATTACGACCCTGGCGGAAATTGCGGTGCTAAATGCACCTCGGAGCACGGCGGAAAGCTGCCGATACCGCCATGGGGGTTGGCGGATTTTCCGCCCCATTCCGACCTTGGCGGGGCGGTAAATCCCCAATCCCCATTTTACCCTTCCCCATTCCCATTTTTGCCCCATAGGGTATAATGGGAGTGGGGAAGGAGTTAATTACGCCACCGTAAAGTACGGTGGCGTAATTAACAACAAGGTCCCGTACCGCCATGGATTTCTCCGCCCGGAAAAACCAGGCGGAGAAAGGCTCCATGGCGCTACGGGAACTCGTAGTAGGGCGGACGGGTCCGCCACGAATACCGCTGGCGTAAACCCACTCCGCCAGGGTCGTAATGAGGGCCAAGGTGTTTAAGCGTTTCATGGCAGACTTTACAAAATCTGCAAACGATATTGGACTTATCCTTTCCAGCCCAGTTCTTTGTTCGATCTTTAGTTCTAAACAAGTTTAGGTGGAATCTCATATATATGGCCCTCTTCCTGTTGTCTGGGAATAAGACCACATAATTTTGCAATTTGTTGCGCACTGTTGCTTCGCTGGGGGCGTCCTTCATTGTTTTGGACATCCTTCGGTCTTCACTGGTTTGGATCCAGTCTAAATCCCAAATCTTTTTCTTTACCAGATCCGGTTTGTCATGAAACGTTTTGATGTTGGTCTCATACATGTTCAGGAGCTCTTCACATTTCCTAGACCACAGGGCTAATAGGCAGTCTGGGTTGGCATTTTCAGGTTTGCTCAGTATTTTAAATTGTGGAGAGGTGTCAGGCAGCGTGATTTTCCTAAATAAGGCCAGAGCATTCCATGTGATTCGTGCTTCAATAGATGTCAAGCCTAACTCATAGCATAGGCAGGCTGTCGAGATGCTGTTTGGTAGGTGTAAGATTTTCACCCAAAAAATGTGTTCTAGGGTTGACCAGAATTCAACTGGGCATCCAAAAGCATTTTCGGCTCCATATATGAGGGTTGGGACAACCTTTTGCTGGTAAAAGGTTATCACTGGCTTCAGCGAAAACTTCCCATATCTTTTGTTTAGGATCAGTCCTTGGGAAGCAAAATGTCAGCATTTCGTTCTCGCAGTCTCCATCCAAGGGCTGTCATTTATGTTAGTGTTAATTTGCATGCCGAGGTATATAGTAGTTTCCACCGTGGTGAGTTTTTCCTTTCTGAGATGCCATCTAAATTTGCTGTTTTTCTGGTGGCGGCCCGTTTGCAGGTTTTGCAGCGTCAATATTTCGCTTTTTGTGTTATTAATGTGCAAACCATTGGTTTCCACGTAACGTTCCACTGCATTCATTTTACGCTGGAGGCCGATTGGAGTGGTATCTAACAAGATTAAATAGTCAGCATCCAGCTTAGAGCAGAGCCATGTATTTTTGGGGAAAGGGATCAGGGCTCATTGATGGCGATGCCAATATCCGAGAGAAACAAGTTAAATATAATCGCTGCCAGCGGGCAGCCCTGTTTAACTCCACAGAAGGTGTTAATTTCCTCTGTAAGAGATGCACATTGATCGAGGCGCACTCTGATGGAAGTAGCAGTGTGGATTTCTTTGATGGCGGCTAATAGACTTTCAGGACAGCCACAATTTGACATCTTTGTCCACAGTAGTTCTCGGTCGATGGAATCGAAAGCATGGGAGAAGTCTATCAGGGCTAAGTAGACCTTTCTCCCAGATCGGATGGCTTCCATCTTTAGCAGATTTATTAGCAAAAGGTTTAAGCCACAGCCAACCTCTTTTACGAAGCCCGTCTGTCGTACATCAATGTGGTTGCTATCAACAATCCATCGTGACAGTTTCTGTTGGAGCATAGTTGTGTACACTTTGCCTAGCACGTCCAGGAGCGCTATCAGTCGATAATTTTTGGGTGATTTCCTTTTTTAAAGTGCTTTAAGACTTTTCTAATTGTACATGTGCCAAAAAGATGTCAGGACAAAAGAAGGCCAAGTTAAAGGTACAGAATATTGGATAAGAGTAGGGGCAAAGGGAGGGTTAAGCATTTTAAACTGTCCACAGAGAGTTGAGTTCACCTTCCTGATAATTGTCTATTGAACTCCGTAGGTTGAGGTGAGATTGGGCCCCCATTGAAAAGCGTACTTTGTACTAAGCCCTGGCCTCACAAAGGCAACTATTGATCATCTAAAGAGATCCCCTTTCAGTGCCCTTTTGAATGTAAAAGAAAAGTGGTTTTGTTCTCTTAGTTCCAGTGGGAGCTTGGTCTAAGGTGATTACCCTTGTATTGATGCTTCCCAATTCTTGTTGTTTTTGCCTGATATGATTGTAGTCTGTTCGCTGTAGATGAGCTGACAGTTCTTATAGATATATGGTGCAAGATGAGTTTAGGTGGGAATAGGCCACTCATTGTAGATGATTCTGTGGTCTGTGCATGTTCAGCTTTATTGAATTCAAACAGTGGTCACTGCAGGTATTTCAGCACTCGTGAGATGTGGCATTCATTCTTGGTTCCAAATCCTAGGCTTCCTGCTGTAAGGTTGTCGAAGAAGGAGCTGACAGAAAGGTGGCATGGTGGTGGTTATACACTTTTGTTTATAGTATTGAAAACCTAACTGTCCCTATGTCTAAGAGGGGTTACCCTGTCCTGAACGAAAACCAAAGGAATTGTCCCAATGTCAGTGAAATCAAAATTCAACTGCCCTGTGTCAAAATCCTACTCTAACCCTCACACTACAAACCAAGGTTTTAAGCTACCAAAAGGTTCCTCTACCATGAGAATGCATCCCTGCTCCAGGTATGTGTGGTTTGGAGTATACAAATGTTCTCTTGATATGAACAAGAGTCAGGGGGAGGACTCCCTTCCCCTGGCATATGTATTTTGATCAGTTAACTTCTAAGGAAAGGAGAATAGCTCCCTTCTCCTGGTCTGGGAATTAGCGTTTCGGTATAGTTCTTTAAGACCATTTGGAATGCCTCCCTTCTCCTGGCTTCTCTTGTCCTGAGGTTCAAGGAGACTACAATTTGTCTGCCAGGATAATGACTCCCTTCTCCTGGTGTTGGTGAGTCCTTTTTTGTTTTCTTCATAATAATAATAATAATAATAATTTGGCATTTATATAGTGCTACGAACCCTCAGGTATCTGAGCGCTGCTTATTATTACCCACGGTGTGTGGTGCTCATTTATCGACCTTGGAAGGATGAAAGGCTGAGTTTGGCCCTGCCGGCATTCAAACCTTCGTTAGCAGGCTCTGCACGGATGTCAAAGCGAGCGCTCTACTCGCTGTGCCACTTGACCAGCTAATACTGGTCATAACTTTGACCAGGGGCAGTGACTCCCTTCCCCATGTCTCGGGAGGAATTCTCAGTGGCAACGTGGTCGCCTTGGAAGCAAGACCACACAGAGCAACACAGGGTCGATCCCCGGGTCTGCGCTTAGAAACCTCTGTGTATTAAGCGTGTTATAAATAACCTATTGTATCATATCATGTCTCTTATCCTCAGATTGCCAAACATTTAGTTAACAAAAATTCACTTATCAAGGTTTGTCACTCGCTCCAGGATCTGGCAAACCTTCAGTTTCCCTTCTGACTCTCAGTGGTTTCTGACCTGCCACTGAATGGTGCATGTTCTCTTTCAAACTCTACTTCTTCTTGGTCAGGGTTCTCTGTTGGGCAGTGATTTTTCTCTATTCTACTGCAACAAGGAAGATTCCTTTTGTACTTGCTTTCTCTTTGTTGGGGTCCTAGGCCCTTCTGTGGATGTCAGTGGGTTGTGTCTCCCCATTTTGACGAAGACAATTTCCTCTTATTCTCACTTTACGACCTTTAATGCCTTTACTATTATTGGGCTGATGAAAAAGCCACCTTAGGCTCTGTTTCAACTCCTGCCCCCCTCCCCTGCTTCTGTCGGGACTTCTTGGGTACCGGGCACAGCTCTCCAGCTCTGTGGCCTTTTCTCTTCTACACTTGTGGCTTGGCTACCTCTTCCTGACTTTGATATATGGTCCAGCTCCAGTCGGTGGGCAGAGAACTTCTTTGGTATCTTCTTGCCACTCTCTGCTTCTCCCAGTCACTGGTCTGTGTTTGTCACTCCTGCGCTGTAGAATTTACACAAAGGCTGCTTTCCCCAACAAGTCTGGATACCGCTGTGCCTGCTAAGGGTGTGCATTTTCTTGGAGTAGTCCTTCTTTTGTGCAAAGTCTCTGATCCCACCCTGATAGAACACACCATTCATTTGTCTTTCCTAATGGTATAAGCTTCACGCCTCCTCAGGCCCACTCATACCAGTACTTGAAGAGTATGACCTATTTGTGTCTCTGGTGATCTTCTTCGTCCTGGTATCTGCTCCATGAAACAGAGGAGTGGTTGGTGTGAGTCCTCTAATCTTTCAATTGCTAGTCATGGGGAAAGGAGGGTTAGCATCAGTTACTAGGTCTGCTTCAGCTCGGGTATTAGTAATTACTAAATGTCTTCCACAGACCTCTGTATCAGCAGAAGCTGCAAAGCTGCGTGAGATTCAGACAAACTGCTTTTTACATATTATTCAAATTCATCAAAAATATATTGAAATCAAAACAACGCAAAAGCATCATAAAATTTTATTTTGCAAAACATCATACAAATAAGACACAATACAACTAATTTTAAATAAATGCATGCAAAATTAATTGAATATCATATATAATCATGTTTTTTTTATCACATTTTCCAAGTGCCCACATTCTCATAAAGCAAAATGGCGTATTGACAGTTAATCTCCTCCCATTAGCGAAAACCGTTACACTGACAATGAACCGTAAGACGCTGATAAAGAGGACAGACAGCTCCTTTCCTCTTTGAAGTAAAAGTTGCCAGATGAAGAGTCCCTATCCTAATTTCAAGAAAACATTATCGAATCAGAGGTGGGTCAGAGGTGACCCAAGAAAGATATGACTAATAGTACATAGTCACGTAAATGGACAGATCATGGCAAAAGAGATAGCCCTGTCTAACAAAAAACAATGCTGAGCATGGATGGCGATTCCCAAAAATGCCAAAACCCCAACTGCAAAGAAGCCTCTAATGCCGTACATCAAGTTGGCAATGGTCAAAAGCTGTCCCTCCCTGAGCCTTGCCATAAAGGGAGTAGCTTATGTGTTCTGACAAAGGCGCACCCAAAAAAGGTGGGATTAGCCTGTTGGTCTGCAATAGATCACACACCAAGCTATGTCTGCAGAGAAAGCAAAGGAGCTCTCAGAGCAAAATTCCAGAAGAAAACATGTTCAATTGTAACAAGAGCAGAGTTTGATGTTCTCCCAGATGTTAGCATCATACAGTGTGTAGGCAACAGCCTTACAGACTTAGAAGGCGAAGCCTACCATGTGGGATTCGAATTTACTGCTGAAGTTGAGGCAGCCCTTCTCCCCATTCAAATAAGAAGTCACTGCGATGAGGCAGCCCACTACAGTAATCTAATAATAGTAGTCCCAGCTAGTAGATTAATGGAACAATATGCAAAGGAATATTTATTTGATGGAAAGTGCACATTTTGCCCTATAGCTCTTGTCGAAAAACTACACCTTATATTTTTTACATTAATAAGCAGATAATTTTTCTTACAATACCAACTAAATACCCTAAACAGTCAAGTAAGAACTAGCTCTAACAGTACATATACTTACATCATCAGCTATGAGCGGGAGAGTTACCCCGTTACCTCTCGCTCATGGTACATCAAACTTGAGGCCTTTAAAGTAGTAGTCCTAGTCATGTAAAAAATTGCTTACATTGTTAGGAAGAAGGACACACCACTGCCTCATCCCAGGCTGTACAAGGAAAAATCTGTAAACGCCCCAACTGAACTGAAATTTTTAACTGAATCATTTTAGGTCAAATTCTTTTGCTCAAACTTCCCCCCACAAAATGTAGATGGCGAGTTGGAGTTAAGCAATATTGGACGGGCTTGGGTGTGTAGAGGCAATGGGGAGTTTGTGGGGGGTCTCCCTCGCTTTCTATTACAAAACATGTGAGTAAAACAAATGGAGGCAAACAGTAGCCTATGGTTACATAAGCTCCCATGACCTACTTTTAGTATTGCTTTTAGTTGTTGCTTAATTTACTGTACTCAAGTTTGTTTTGGAAATGATGTGAGAAAAACAGACCGCCCAAGGCACTAAGAATGAAGTTTAAGTTGGATTGCATACATGCATTTAAGGGTAGGGGAAGGTATTGAAAAAAAATCGAATGGCCTATCTGGCTCAGGATTGGAAAACATTGAAAATGATGGGACTAAACAAAGAAACGTAGAGGATGTGTTATATTTCTCCTAGACATTCTAAGTTCACACTGGGAACAAAATGTCAAACTGATCGAGTGCCCTACTATTCCCTACGGCTACAGGAGGAAATTAACACCTACAGGAATGGGGCTTTTGGCTAGGGGAAAAGCAATGCTCTCTAAGTGTTGAGGAGAGAAAACTGAAACAAAAGACATAGGGGTATTCTAAAGAATTTAGAGTCGTTGTCAGGATTCCTTATTCTGATGAAATGACTACTCCCAGCAATAGAAGAGGGAGTAATGACTTCTACTTACTATACCCACACCTGCACTACTAATAGAGCAGCAGAGGTCCAATCATAACGGGTAAACCGATAATGTGGAATGGAGGCAGTTTATTAGATTTACAGATCTGTGAACCAGTATGGCTGCAGTGCCCATAGGCACAGATGGCAACACGGTGCAGAAAGGATTAATGCCACAACAGCAGTTCCACTTCGACTCAAGGGGTTGCAAGGTATCTTGAATTATTTGGTGGCTGGATTTGACACCATCATTGCCAATCGCAGTGCTTTGGTGTTTATAAAAGTCCCCTAAACATAAACTTCTACTTCTCTTGCCAGGAAAGGGAAGGACCCCAAAGCACTTGGGCAGTGCTTCCTGGGTAGCATCCTTCTGTAGTTTTTGCTGGCATTTCTAATCAATTAAAGGGATAGTTTTGCACTGCCCTGGAAGTCTTGTCTTCACCATTTGCAACTGACGTAGAGCAGCTTTAACCCCGAGAAGTGTCTTATCGTTCTGTACCAAATATGAGTTACTGGAAGGAGGGGGAATTTAACCCAGAACTACCGTCCCTTATTGTTAGAGTCTCTATGAAGAATCTTATGAGGCAGGTTTGTGTTATGAAGTAATGCAAGACCATTTTTCTTACCATCAGCAGGGCTAGAAATGATGTACGTTTCATATATTCAAGCATGGATAGATGGGTTCCCTGAATACATGCGAATGATGGGTTGAATTTCGTCAAGTGTGATAACATTCCAAGACATACATCTCGCCACCATTAAAAGAATTAAAAAATCATGAAAGAATAAAATACATGCATAAATAACCAAGTTACAATAGTGGTACAATAAGCAATGTTTTGCATGTGTGACAACAATTATTTGGATGTTGCACCATACAGAGCAACATGTATTTGTGAGTCAAGTTCACAACAGGAGCGAAAAGAGAGAGACACTTAGGCTAAGTGTCACCTGAAAGGCCTATAAGAGACCCCAGAGACGAGGAGGCAAACAAACCGATACCGTCACTTGTAATATTCAAGATGCATACAGATCCAAGAAATACGTAATACACCCACCAATATAAAAGGATATCAAAAGCAACAGAAGTAAACATTCAGGAGATTGTTGTTGAAGCAATTGGTAGTAGTGATGTATCCATACTTTCAGTTTTTAGGGATCTGATGAAAGCTTTGAGGTCAGTAGGATCATCAAAGAACTAAGTTCTACCTTTGAAGGTGACTTTGAACGATCACAGATGATAAAGACCATATCTGACATCAAGTTGCTTCCGGACTAGGTGGAAGGATAGAAATTCCTCACTACATTGTGCTGTTTTCTTAGCCAGATGTTGGGAGATGTATGTTCTGCTGCCTTTCCACATGAGATTTTTATTTTCCTTTGCTTTAGAGACAATGAGTTGTAATTGTGTATATTACAGCATTAGGTAAATTAGGAGTGTGGTGCAGAGCACAATGCTTGCAGGCCTACATTATGGCTAATGTGGTGCGCCCTTTGGATGTTAAGAATTACTTCTGGTGAGATATGAGCAGGAAGCATTTTCTTTAGAAATAAAATAGTGTCACTCTCCTTACATTCCTCTGGAAGGCCGGATAAACAATGTTTGTTACGTCTGCCCCTATTTCTAAATCCTTGTTGTGCCTCTGAAGTTCGTTGATGTTTTTTTTTCAAAGTGTAACACTCTGGGTGTTATATCTTCCACAAAATGTTTATCTATTTTCAATATCACCCATCCTGCTTTCAAAAGCACACCATCTGTCATCAAGTTGTTGAAGCTTTTGGTTAGTAGCGTCTGTGAAGGGTTTAAGTGACCTTATTTCCCGCAAGAGGACATCCATGCCAGGATCAGGAATAACAAGTAAGCGACTCAGTTTTTTGGCTTTTTATTGATAGAAGATGTATGGCCTGAACCTCCTCTGACGCAGGCAGCTTCTCACCCCTTTTTACAGACATCATAATTGCAGGCAAATGGTTTAGAAGATAGTAAAATGACCCTCAATGGAATTTGAACAAATTCAGAAGAAACCAAGCTCCAACAGGAAATTCAGAGCAGCACACCAAATAGAACCAATGCTGCAGAAACGCTATTGGTAAGGCCAGGGAACAGACATATGTGGCAATAATAAGAAAGCCAAAGAATGAAAAATAAAATATTTCCAAATGTATACAGAGAGTTGATCAATTCGTAAATATAATGTTTTCATAATGTCGATATAGTAATTGGCCATGAGATGGTGCCGCTTGGTAGGGACACAAGAGACCCTGTGCCACATGCAACCTCACGTAGCTGTTGCCACCACCCCTCACCTCATGTACAGCCATTTCCAGCTACACAGCACAACACAGTTAAAAAGAAGCTGTCTAAAGGCATCACAGTGAAGTACAGAGGAAATTCAGAGGTAGAAATATGAGTGAAATAAAAGTAATGAGTACTAGGAAATCACAATATATTAGCAAAACGGGCAGGAGCAGGACGCTTAAGCTGCCATATTCGTCACTGTCAAGCCACGCCCTGGTCCTGCCCATTTTCCTCTCCTCCTTTTCAACTGTTTTTTTTCTCTCCACACCAAGGTCCCCTTGTGTTGCCCATTCTTTCCCTCTTCCTATAATTGGCTGGCAGATTGGCTTCCTTGCCATAATCCGAGGCCTAACGACCTCTGTGTGACATTTTGGAGTTAGGTGGAGGCAGCCACAGTGATATGTTGCTCCATGCTCCAGTCCATATCTGGGCACTGCATGTGGATATACTGGAGACCGTCCCTGGATAGAACTAATGTGCAAAGAATGCATGCTGAACTGGGGTGCGCCCTGACTGGATGATCAGTAAGAGCGTTATTAGTTACTGTACTACTGGTGCTCTGCCGGTTGTCTGAAAAGTCCCTGTCACACTCTTTTGGCGTCAATGGCCTAGCAGACAGTGGGGAAGCATCAGCTTATGCGTGAGCATGGTAGCCAGATATTTACTTTGCTGGGAAAGTGTGCACAGCAGTGGTTATGACCTTCTCTGTCATAATGTAACCCTCTTGTCCTCAATCCCATCAATATCTGCCTTGGAGTGAGCTTGGCTCGGGATCCTCTGGAACTAGACTGACCCAGGGAAATATCCCTTCGTATAGTGTGTGGGTATTCTCAGCCCACAGTCTCCCCTTATCCTCACCAGATGAGATCCCCACATGTGATTTCATCATATGATGTAAGACCTAAGTATGTGGACTGCAAGGTTGCAGCGGTATCCAGTGATATTAACGAAAACAATAACACTGAATGACATAGAAAGTGATTCGATATTTTTTTAAAGGCACTATCCAACACTTTCCCCAAATATTCTAGGACTGGAGTTTGATTATATATTCAAATGGTGTAATCATTTTCGTTAATATCACATAGATCTGGTTGCAGTGGCTCACTACTCCCACAGTAGAAGCCGGTACGAAGGTCACCTCCTGGAGAACACCTTCAATGCAAGGAAGAAAGCTAGCCTATTATATTCTATCTTGTCCATTCAGGTCAGTCCACACCTAGACTATTTTAGATGGATGGCATATGGTATAGGAAAACGTATTCCCTTACAGTATCTATAGAATGTGGTCACTAGAAGTAACAGTCGTTTCATCTAAAGGAAGGCCTTCATTACTTTAAAAATACATAAAACTGTTGTGTGACTAAACTAAATCTTCAATATAAATGTTTTGTTTTCCCCTATACTGCTATGACCTCATCAATCCAAAGTTTAGGTGCCATGTTTCTTACAATCCAACACCTATCACTGTGTGACTACTGCGGCATCGTGGAGTCGTTTCATCACGTGGAAGCACACTATGCCCCCCCCCCCCAAGCGGCCCGCCTTTGCTGCGTTCTCTGCACCACATGCTGGATGGTGCACGCCCATGCATTCAAGGTTTTTCTTAAATCGGTGTCTCTGGGGCCTGCCATGACGTGTACGAAGCGATTGATGGAATTTACAATTGGGTCGACACTCTGGGCTTCTGCTCGGGCTGATATTTCTAAGTTTTCTAAAGGAAAGCAGTGATTTACGAGGCCTGCCGTGTGAGCATCCGTGCACAGACAAAGCTGTGCAATACAGTAGACGTGTATTATCAAAAGGAAAACATGATGGATTGTTCGAGGGGCGGATGACACAAGGATGTTCTCTTTACCGGAAACTGAAGCACATCTTAGTACCGTTCCATCTGGGAAGAGTGCGGTGGAGACGATCAAACAATAGCCTATCGCCATGGCAACGTTTGGAATTCAGTTTATTTTGATTGTGCACGTTTCCCAGACAGACCAGATGTCTTTCAAATACTGCAAACCCTAACAATGCAATGATCAGCGTATATACGGCGTTTGTTATCAGTTGTTGGGGTCATTATCCCAAATGATTGCAGCCAAAACATATTTTACTTATGGGCAATTCTATTAACCCTATTCATCTGCACTGCATTTGGACTGGCGTGAATGCACTTGCACATTCTGAACATGCATTGCACTGCCGTTAATGACCAGTTCCCCAACAAGAACATCAGCCGCCCGATGCATTGAACCAGCAGCCTGGAGCAGCATACCAGCGCACATCAGAGCACTCCACCCCTCATGTATTTTAGGAAGGAGATATACACTAGTATTCAAATAACATTTTGTCAGACACTGATGGATATAAGGTGTAATACTGCATCCCAGGCAGCTATTGCACAGTGCCAGGCAGCTATTGCACAGTGCCCCGCCACTCACTGGCTAGGTTTGTGAGTTGTAAATTCGTATTCCTACATAGAACTAGTGGAGGACACTTATCCCCTCAGAGTTTAATATTTAAATGCCAGGCTGCTGCCTAGAGGAACTCATGGAGGTACAGTTCTCCTTTCTATTTGTATTTACTGGGACAATGCGGCACAATGGTCAAATCTCTGGGAGAAGTTGGAGGAAAAAGATCTGCTGGACAAAGTGGAATGAAAAGGTTTAGTGGTTGTCAAAATAGCTAAGCCTCGTGGTTGGTTGTACTGCAGTTTAGCGCCATGTGAGGGAAATATCCCTTTGCCTCAGTTTTCACATCTATCAGCTGGCATTTATGACGGGACTGGCTAGTCCGATTGAGAACTAGAGGTGTGGCAAATAGGCTATTTCATATTTGGCTGAATATCAAGCTGCATAGTTGTTTTCATTAATAAATCATGATCTAAATTTGCAAAAATAAAATCACTGTTTTAAATATGTGGTCCCATGTTCCATTTATGTCTCTTTATTTTAATCAACATCTTGTCATCCCTATTTAACTAACTCACAAAGGGCAGAAAAAAAACAGATTAATAAAAAGTATCGTTCTGCATAAGGTGATTGTACTCTATTTTGGTTCTATGTTTAAAGAGGGGACTCCCTCACTCATATGTCAGACATGGGAGAGGAGAGGGCCTTCCCAGAAAAGAGGTTGGTAGGGTTGACACGTCTGAAAGTGATTGAATCTGCTCAAACCCTAGCAGTCCCAAGTAGACACCTGTCTCTTGTGCAGTCACTCAATTAAAGCAACTCTCAAACCAGGTGCACTTACTCCATGTTCTTCCCACCACACTAAAGGATGAAAGCTCTGTCACTTATTTTCTATATCTCATTTCTCATTCCTCAACTCCCCACCCTACAACACCAGCAGATGCAGTGCACTTTATCAATTTCTATCCACTAGCACACTTTTCACGTTGGGGCAGACCAACCTATAACGTATTTCAAGACATTTCCCAATAAGCAAGTTCTCCCAAGAGGTAAATATTGGTTGGAACTGAACATGGCGGCTGATTTTTGCACTGTCTGGCATGTAACTGATTCTTCCCAGCCCTGCTGATCTAGAAGAGACAGTCCGCTTGTTAAGAAGTCTCCTGATTTCCAAGCATCCTACAATCCTAGCAAGTCTTTATGAATAAAGCATAGCTCTTTGACTATGTCCCATTCAACAGAGTACACACACACGAACATGAAGTTCCTTATATGAGTCTTTGATAGAGGCATCACCCATTAAAAAAAACATGCTGCCCTTAACTCATCCACACTGCCCCTTCTTTACAATACACAAACGTATGGACCTTGGATGTTATATGGCTTAGCATTCATGCCCTTACACTGTTCCCCTGGCAGCCTGGAATGTTGCTATTTCAAGGCAAGGTGAAAGCTCTAGAGTTTGATATGATTGGCCATGACTGAAAGGGAAGGAGCAGTTCACAAGAATGTGGTGAGATTCCCATTGCCAAAGATCAATACGATGATCCTCAGATTTAACTGGTTTGAGGGTTTACTCCCTGTTGGATGTGAGGTTGGTGTAACATCTGTTCTGCGTGCATTCAGGCTCTTACAACATACTGATGTTTATCATACACATTGGGTTGTTTCGGTGTGTCAGAATGTCATTCGGTTTGGTGTCTGCAGCCAGTGTCTTCTAGAGAATAATGCACACCCTCTTGGGTGATGTCAATGGGATGACATTTTACCAGGATGACATTTTGGTGTGGGGCTTGTTGTAATGTAGTCTTGTCTTGCCACTGGCCTGGGTGCTTGCTGTAGAATGTTGGTGCATGAATGCAGCTCAGGAGAATGTTGGGTGGATCTGTGTGTGGATGTTCTGTGAGTGAGTTGGGGGCCTGAGCTGGGTTGACGCTATGTCTACGCATGCTGTAAATATATGAAGAGTAACAGGAGTATTGTACAGGTTGTACATATGTGAATAAAGCCTACCTGGAACCAAACCTAGACGACAGCTGGTCTGTACTTCATTGATGCATCCTGAATGTCTAGCATAAGGCTTTACAATGTTGTATTCACATATGTACAATCTGTACAATACTCCTGTTACTCTTAAAAAGTCAATTTTCATGCTAGAAACGAAATTTCAACTTCCGCTTGCAGCTCACATCCACAGCTTTCCATGTAACCAAATCCACATAGTTTTCCTGCAATCGCGATTACAGGGCACAGAAAAGTTTGCCGCAAATTTTGTTTTAGGTAAATTTCTATCATTTGTAAAACAGCTTTCAATTGCACCCAATCTCAGTTTTAAGTTTGCACATTGCTTATTAGTGTCAAATCATTGCTAGTGGTTGTCTGCAACTATCCAAAGCGGCTCCCATTAGAATTTAAACAATTTCAGTCATTTAAACCATATTTAGTGTTTTACCCAATCCATTCTCAGATAACTCTCAAACACTTTTGACAGTTTGCCAATAAGTTCTGTTTCTCTCTTGTGTTTGCTGGGGGGAAATTGGGATTGACATTTTGTTGAATTCTGCATTCCTGAACCTGTTCTCTCTCCTCCTATCACTATACATTGCTTGTTTGGGGTTGAGGGGTGTGCAGGGGGAAATAGTAACCACACTGCTATTGATCTGAAACCACACAAAAGTATTGTTTCAGTGCTGAATTGTTTTGATCACTATTTCTCCTTGTGATTAAAGAGATTGCTTAGTGTTACCTCACCCCATTGGTGATTGTTGTCTAACCATTAAACAATGTGATTATATTGTGAACTACATAAATAAATATTTTAACTTTGCAAACCAGCCTGATTTCTGGTTCAGTGTGACCAGGGGGGGGGGGGGTTCCAAAAGAGGGGCGTGATATGAGTGGTACATTGTTCAGAATAAAATAACTTTTAGACACAAAATAAATAAGGATTTCAGTTGTGCATTACACGCTAGGCATTGATTTAGGTGAAGTACCAGATTGAAATCACTTACAGGAATGAGAGGGTGGTCAAGGTGGATTATACTCATGCTCACCCTTTAACAACCCCAGCCAGTTACTTATAGTTTTGATATCACACTTACTTGGTATGTCTTCATTTTTCCTTGTCCCATCTGTGTTTCCCCTCCTCCACACCCTTCTTGTCATCCGTGTGTTATTTCACCACCCAAGGAATGGAGGTGTGTGTTATATAGCTTAGCATGTCCCCCTGACAGCCTGGAATGTTGCTGCTTGAAGGCAGGGTGAAAGCTCTTAGGTATGGAATGAGTGGCGAGTGAGAGAGAAATAGACTGAAGTGGAAGGAGCAGTTTGCAGCCGGCTTATACTCTGATACTTTTCATCAAAGAGGTTAACAGCAATTACCTTTCAAGTAGTGTGGTATCCAGCTTTATTTCATTAGACTTATATTTAATCAGGAATGTTTTAAGACAATGTTTAAACCCATGCTCCCTTTCATACTGCACTCCACTTTTGCCTATGTGATTTAGTGAGATCGCATTAAAATGAGAGGAAAAAATATTTGACTTAAGCGGAAAAGCAAGAAATGATTGGTCCGGAGTCAAAATGGGAGGAATAAATATTTGACTTAAGTGGAAAAGCAAGAAATGATTGGTCCGGAGTCAAAATCCAATCAAATATTTACTCGAAGCCAACGTTGAATACAACTCTGCTGATAACCCCTATCAGAATGTCGAGTGGAATCTTATACCTCCATATAATTTATAAATAAGCCACAACGACACTCAAACATTAGTTAAAACAGTGTGAAAGATACTCTACAATGAATCCAGACGCAGGTTCACAAGTGTTAAAGCCAGTGGTATTCAAAGTTTTAATGCTGCCACCCCTTGAGAAAAAATATTGTTTCCATCCCCCCTCCACTAGCTATAATTTACAAATGATTGCTTATATTTTCTATTAAAAGCTGTCACCATAATCCCTTTTTAAATAGCCTCATGCCCCCTGACTATCCGTAAGGCCCACTGGGGGGCTAGGCCCACAGTTTGAGAACCACTGGTCTAAGCTCTGAGACTTGAGTGATGGAAGCAAACTATCATGCAGATTATGGTATGAAGAAAGACTTGCTGCTGCGGCTGCATGCAGGTCTAGATTCCTTTGAAAAGGGTTTTACCATAACTTTAAATTAATTATGAGCAAAACCATCAACGCTGGGCCAGTCGTGCAACATGCAGAGTATCCTGTACCTGCTTCATCTGTCCCATGATGTCATGGAGATTCTCTGGCAGCCCAATAGCTTGCCAAAGTTCACACTGTAGATTAGATGAAAGGGTGTGTTGGTGTACATGGCAATGTGCACTGCCTGTTAAGTTTGAGGGTGACACCTCCTCTGGGGGCACAGATGGGGAAGCCTTGGAGAATGGTAAAGAGAGGGCCAAATGATGGGCGGAAACAGTGAGAGGAGGACGTGGAAATGGGGAAGGCACAGAACAGTGGCATGCACACATTAATGAAGGTCAGTGATGTGGGTTGAGGTGTTCTGCTAAGGGGTGATACATTAGTAGTCAGATCTGGATGGTCAGGAGGCGATGGAACACGTGGAGTCAGAGCTGAGAGTAAGTAGGAGCTATATTATGGAGAGGCAGAGCGGTAGGTGCACAAGGAGGGGGAACATTCATTTTTTATTTCAGGAAAGGATGAGGAGTAGCACGATGTGGTGAACAGAATGTTGTGTTCATTTCCCTCATGTAATATAGAGAACGCAAAACAATTCTCACATCGGTTGCTCTCATCTAAGGAATCAAGAAAAAAAAGCCCACCAAACGCATAAGTTGGCCTGTTCTAAAGTAGTGGGGTGAACCTGTGCTCGGATACAGATTTACCCAGACTGTAGATTGGCAGGGGGCAGATTAGGGATTCTGTGTTAACTCTCACACATGATGCTGGCCAAATGTAGTGCTTACTGAACTACTATGGGGGCTCATTCTCCCTCAAATAGATATGCATCAACCATCTGAGCTGCTTAAGGGCTGTTGAACTCTCTTCAGCATTGAGGACTCCTTGTTATGTGAAGAGTGTTTTCAAAGGCCTATTAATTACTATCATTAGTAGCATTCACAGAAGATGTGTCAAGCGATGCCGGCAGCAAAAGCAATGTGCTTCCTGATGATGAAAACGATTATGCTGTAGAGATCTCTGGGGGTGTTAAGCACAGGTGTCATTACACTTCCTCCCTGATGCCAGTCTTTTCCTGGGGCTGCATGAGTGCATCTTTTCACATTATAGCTGTCTCTCATTCTGATGGGGTTTCAGAGTTCTCATGTGGCTGAAAACCAGCCACTTTGCTCTTGAAACATGGGTCAAGAAATGAGGGAAGTATTCATTGTTATCATTCATGAAAGCAATTTATGTAAAAGCCATAGAAGGTTCAGAGCAAATCCCATCCAACGTTGCTGTAGCATCACCAACTAAATCATGGCCCTTTATGTTGAAGAGGTTGATAGGTTTGTTTGTTTGTTTATTTATATGGCGTGCCAAACCCGAAGCTATGTGGGTGCATTAGCACGTATACAAGGTATTACATTAAGACGAATACAAGCTCATTATTTACATTACATTAGTGAGGTGAGCAGTGTACTGTCTAGATAACCGAATTACATTACAAAGCATTACATGCAATGGATTACAATACATTCTAAACTACAGGATTAGAATGCTATGCAGGTATATACACGAGTAGTATGGTGGGATGGTAGCATGTATATATTTTTAGTAGGTACACCAGTGGCAGTGTTTCATTGTGTGATGCGCTGTTCCACCTAAGAGACCTGGCGGCCTCTTACAAATGCAGCAGAACATAATATAATTAGAATGCAACTTTCACGGTTTTAGTGTTAATAATGCCCCATCAGAATCTCAGATGTGCCTGTTAAAATGATAAGCATTTGCACTGCCTTATTCACTTGGCCAATCGTGCATGTGCAAGGCACTGTCCACTGAGGTCTTCAAGGTATGCTGTGGTGGCAACTTGTGGTCCACCTGCAATTGGTGCAGCACCTATATTGCTCTGCAGTCCTGACTAAAGTGTGATGTGAGAGCGTGGGCTCTTGCAATCATTTCTTTCACAGGCAGGCAAATAATGATGAAACATGCCAGCACAAGGTGAAGGACATGTGGAAACAAGAATAATGCATGGTCATGCTAATGGTAGGGAAACAGAGATATTAGAACCAATGTAAAAAGCGACAAATCCCACCTGAAGGTGTAGCAAATGTAGCCACTGTGCTGCCACCATCTCAACATTCTCCCAGGTGTCAACTGTCCTGTGGCCTCTGCTTTCACATCAATACATGCATAAAGCATGCTGGCGCCTATGTACATGCGTGTGCTGCATTCTATGAATACCCAGGGGTTGGGACGCAATTCACAGAGGAGGGGAAGCACAAGTCACCCATTGTGCTGTCACCGCCATGTAGCCATTGTTCTATGCACAAGTCCACATGTGCAGGCTGAATAGGACTTTCAGATTCATCTAGTGTTTGCCCCACTGCAAAAGGCACCTTGCTGTTCAAATCTAGTACAACCTTTGCGTGACATGCAACCATGACTGGACAGTCTTCAACAGTCATACTCATGACAAACCAGACTTTTCAACAGAAGAATATGGCAAGTGGTCCATAGGCAAAATTACCCGCAGGTTAGTAGTGAGCAAGTGCACTCGCCATGCAATATGTGATATCTGTGTTGAAGTGCAGCCTCCATGGTACTGACATGATTTTTAGGTTTATTATCAGTGCTGGAAGCCCAACTGGGGCTGGGTATATGGAACAATGATAGCATAGTAGCAATGGTGTAGGGGGTGAGAGTATGGTCTATGTGTTAAATGAGCATTGGTTGTTGGGGATGGGATATGTTGAGGTCTTGTGTGTTTGCCCTAGTATGGTACACAGTGCCTCATTATATGCAACTGCAAATATGTGGTGCCCAAGTTGGTCCCAGGCTTCCCCAAGCACATAGGTTTCTCATAGAGAGAAGAAGCGGCAATATGTTGTTGATCTTTGTCCTGGATGAATACAATATGTACTTTGTATTTTCACAGTGGGCTAAGAAGCGGCTTACTAGAACTACACTCTTTTCACTTCAAATGTGGTGAAGACATTGGTAATCTGGCTACGCTTCCATATCTACATGCTGTGGTTAAGACACTGCATTCAAGAAGAGTAGTGGCTCTATCTCTTCAGCCTACTCGATAGCCATCACACTGTCCCCCTTCTCAGAAACAGTAGTTTCCAGAATCATGTGTTGCTGCTGCTGTCTAGATTTGGATAATCTTTATCTAGCTCATCATCATCATCGTTATTCTTTAACTAACTGGATGTGGGAAGTGTTGGGAACTAGGACCTTCCAAATCCTGCATCTAAACACTATGTACCTCATTACGACTTTTGCGGAATGGGTTAACGGGCTCCGCTAATGGAGGCAGATCCGTTAAACCCATTCTGCAAAATTACGAGGACCCCTCGCGGGACCCGGTAAGGATGCCTGGTAAAACCAGGTGTCATTACCGGGTCCCGCGAGGGGGCCAGGGAGCTAACAACGGGCTGGTCGGAATCGTCCCATTGTTAGCTCCCGCTCCTATTCCCATTGAGCCCTATGGGGCCTCAAATGGGAATGGGGAAGGTCCGGGCCCAGGTTCCCAGTAGGAAGAATTATCGGGCCCTCCGAACTCGGAATGGCCCAGTAATTTCCCATTCAGGGAACCCGGACCCACACCCGATTTTGGAGACAGCCATTAATTAAACTATGCATATATACATTTACAGATTTCAAACTAAATTCTAATCATAATGCAATAATGCTTTGTCAAAATCCTATAGTCATTGACCCAAAACAGCCAGGCCCCATAGAACAAATTCATATTTCATTATAGAGCCATTTTTAATAGCCTTAATCTTTTTTTCCAGGCTCCTTTTAACTAGATATCAAAGACTTATGCAGTTTTTAGACATCTCGAACAGCCAATAACAGTAAGAAGGCCTAACAACATTGTTGAAGAGAGCTTTCTCTTAAATAACTCAACAAGTCCCGCCTCCTTATATCAGGGCAAAATAAAACGAAAGAAGTGTTTCTTTCTCCTCACAAAAGCAAGTTGTGTCCGATACGTTTCGATTCCTTGTCCAGCTGCATATAATGGGTTTAAGTGGAAGAATATTACAAAAGAATTCAATGAAAAGAATGTGTGACTGCCGAAAGATACGCGATGGCTCCTTCTGATGGGGAAAGAGGAATGTTTTTACAGTAGTCTTCAGGTAATTAGCTTCTTCCCTTGACTGCTCCCACATAGCCCCACATTTTAATGTAAGCACCTACTTAGGAACTTCTGCAATACTATCAGCAGAATCAAAGCAAATCCCCGGCTCCTTTTGCTGCAGCGTCTTCATTGCATGCCTCACCCACCCTATTGCATTGTGACTTCCCAGAGACAATAGAATCCTGACGAGTATGTTAGTCAATTCACAATGCTCTTTGGACCACAATGTGGGCCAAAGAAAAATGGGCCTTAGGGATAGTAAATCTGTCAAATGGATTACCCTGTCTCCAAATGCTTAGCACAGGAGGATGTGCTAGATGGGACTCCCACAGGTTGTGCAAGGAATTCATTATCCGTGTTTTGCAGTATTTCCAGGTTCCCAGAACCCCACAGCTTGCTTCCATAGGCACCAGCAGCAATTCCCTTACCCATGTAACTCATTAGCATATGCTCACACATTGTGGCTGCATGGTTCTGATGATTCGAAAGAGACCACTTTATCCCTGGTTTGTGGATAATGTCATTCCATGAAAGCCACTAACTAAATCTTACCCCTAAATGGGCATAGGTCATTAACTATTTACCTGCCGGCAAACTGCGTAAATAACCCTTTACAGATTCTGTACGTTTTGGCCGCATTTGCCTTGAGACCATGGTATTCATCATACTTATCAACCAACATCTGTAAAGATTTAGGGGTCCTGGTGAACGGGTCAGCTCGTCCCCATAGCTTGATCCTGGGAGCCTTCTGCTTCCACAAAGAGATACCACCGCCCCTGAGACTTCCAGATCTGCTCCAAAAAATGTCCATAGAGGTTGAACAAGAGGGGTGCAAGCATGCAACCCCTGTCCCAGCCCTACTTTTTTCAAAGGAATCACTTAGATCACCCTTCTTGCCATAGCAACCTGAGAATTGGCATTAAGAGCCTCCAATATGTGAATTTGGGGGTTTGGCAATCCCGGTTCATTTAAGGTTTTCCAGAGGTGGCCCTTGTTTACATAGACAAAGGCCTAAGTTACACAAAAAAACAAATTAACAGGAGACCCCAAGCTAGCGACATATTAGGACAACATCAAATTCAGTTTTAGACACACTGATTACTAGTGCCTGTACCCTATCCTAAAGGCTAATTGTGTGTGAGAAAAGATGTCCTGTTCTACTAGCCAATCTACCAATCGAACAATCCCTGAAAAGAGATTCGATGTTCCATCCAGTGGTGTTGCAGGTCTATGTGATGAGGGAAAGGATGTATTCCCTGTTTATGTGTTGCTTTTTATGGCTCACCCTCTGTGTTTTACCACCTGTTTATCTTGGCTCATCAGTACATGCAATATTCACTTTGGACTCTTCTGCCATAGAGACTGTGAATTGCACCTACTTTTCCTCGGACTGCAATATCTGAGCGCTTCCAACTACCTCATGGACAGCAGGTGCTGCTGTCTGTGTCATTGTTGCTGCCATTTTGCAACGTACAATCCCGACCAGGTCATTGCACTGAAGGATGTACACAGTTATCTAGCCAATAACGCTCCATTGGCATGTTTCTCAGACACGGTAACACTGAAGAAGGTTCGTTCGCCTCTCACTGACAATACAGGTGTGTATGTCTCACAAGATGGTGACTGGGGTTGACTCCTCTCTACTACTTTAACACTTAGAGGACAGCACGTTTGTTGCACACTAAGTTACTGCCACTTGATATAACTATTGATTTCTTTGCAAGAAAGCAGAACATGCATTGTCTCATCCCTTAAAGAAAGCCCAGTCAGTTGCAGTCACTGAATGTAATCTCCAGCCTGCCTCCAATCAGGGAATAGTGCCAAGTATGTTTATGTCATACCAGGTCGTCACTGGGGCCGTCTCCTCCCGCAGTAAATATCAGTAGTCACAAATGATGGCCTATGATAGGAAAACAGCTCAACTAAAGACCATTTTAATGTTCTACCACTGCCCTAACTAAATGCTATGCTCTCAACATCCCTATCCGGCTCCTTCCTCTGCCACTGTGTACGCTGACTAGCCATGCCCTATTCATACCATTTCAGCCTGAACCATCCACATTGGCCTGCCCAAACCCTAGTTATTTTTGGGAAAGCCTGATTCTTCCAAAACGGTCAATAAACGGGAGAGTTGGACCATCTCCCAATATGTCCATCATGCTTACCCATAAGAGTCGCTTGCAGACAAGACTTCTTTCTCGTGGTGGGCAAAGCAGGTGCCCCCCACTCCCCAAGCACTGGTACTTTGAGGCTTCCCAGCGAATGACATAAGCACATATTCAGTGCCTGTAAATCAGTACACCATGTTGTTTGTAAAGACAGAAAATACTTATTTCTTACTTGCTACGAAAAAGTCTTTGAATTCTTTGGAGGAAGAAGTAGATTACATTCAATAGGTCTAACTAAGTATCATCATTTTTGTGTTGAGGTCTGTAAAGAGGGCCTCATTCTACTTTGCGGGTCCGGAATCAACAGTGCCGGTAAGCTTACTGGCACTGTTGTTTCCGGACCAGCAAACTACGATTTTGCCTGCAGAAGCCGCCGTGCCCAACAGGTCTGACCCTGCCGGGCACAGTGGCCACGGTAGGCAGACCCGTCACAGAAGCATGGCAACATTAACAATTGTGCCAGTTCTTCTGTGGTCCACATTCCCATAGAGTCCCATAGAACTCTATGGGAATGGGGACTTGCAATTTGCAGGCGCCTGACTTTCCGGGCCACCGGGGTTGTAGTCTCCCAGTGGCACCGGGAAATCAGATGCCAGTAAATAATTACGGGTCCGGCGGCAACCTGCCGGCTAGCACCGGCACAGTTCCTGCCGGACCCGTACTGAGGCCCATACTGTCTTTGCGTTTTGCATTTCAAGCGCAAAGAAAGCAACAGGCCGACAGAGAAATTGCAGGGCTCGATCAAATATTGTTTTAGATCATCTCTAATATGCAGAGGAATTAAAATGTCAAGTGATTAGTGGTAGCTGTGTGTGCAACTGGGAGGTGCATTTTTCTGTATTTCCGGCAGGACAAAAAAGCTAACAGTCAACCTTTACCAAGTCAGAGCTGTTAGATTGTCCAATGCTTATTTTTGTAGATTTACAATTGAATGCTTCCTCTGCATAATATCTGCCAGATTGCCGAGCTCCTTGCTTGCAGTGCTGCTTGGATTGCACAGACGAGCACTTGCCATGCATGCTCAGGAAATCACCCAGAGCTCATGTGCCTACCGCGGACCCCCTTTTGTGTGGATTAGACACCGCTGCCTCTTTTTATATATCATGTTACATTCTAAATAGGTTGGGTGCAATGGCAGTGTTCCAAAGTGCTGTGCCGTGATGCCTGGGGGCTTTCAGCGACGTACAAACAAATAAATAAAACAATACATTTTACATAAGTGTTCTGAGAAAAACATGGGTGCCCTATGTTTGACGTTTACCTGAAAAGTGCTATCAATGTCAATGTGTCCTTTTTTAGAACATCTTGTTCAGTTAATGCACCGAGAGGCCAGAACACCTGCTGCTTTAACAATAAAAGTGTGCATCCTTTTAAACGTTTTTGTTCAAACAAAACTGGAAACACGAGTTAGCAATTCAGGCGAGAGCAATGCGTTATTACATATGTTCTTATTTATTTATTGTTGCATTTGTAGAGCGGGCAAAACCCTCACGCATCAAGGTGCAAGTTAAGCAAGAAGGGAGAGAGGAGGGCGGATGGGGGGGAGGAGGGGAAGGAGAGGTAGGAGGTTGCAGCAGTACAAATCAGTGAAGACACTGTAGGCAGGAATAAAGTGCAACTGTTAATGGTAAGGTCATCACAGAGTCATTGGCGTAGGATAGAGTTTAGTTGTCTTCTGAAGGGCCAGGATGACGTTTCAGCACGTAGGTGGGGAGGTGCGTTGTTCCACTGTGGAGCAGCAATGACTGGGACACTAGAAAGTCATGAAGTGATTGGGGACAAAACATCGAGAGCCAGTTCACCAGGTTTAGGGAAAGGTGCATGGAATAAATACTCCCGGGGAGTCGGATTTCGAAAATAATCAGGCACCACCCCGGTTATGGAAGCAAACACGATATCCATTGATGAAGAATTAAGGGACAGTAATCATTAGAATCGATAAATGTTATACGAGGATCCAAAATGTTCCTATATGTAATTAAGGTGCTAGAGGGAGGGGCTGTGATTTTTTCCATGGCACATATATACCATATCTTGGCCCACCACATGATCATCCAAGGCGCTTTTGGCTTTTTCCAATTTTGGGCTATGGGCAATTTGGCTGCTGTCAGCATGTGGCCTGAGAGTATGGAGTATGGGGCCCTAAGGGTAATCATATCTTACTCGTCCACATCTCCCAATACCACAGCTGTGGGATCCAAGGGGAGTTGAATGCCCATAATGTTGTGAATTAAATCAATGATTGCCACCCTGAATGGTTTAACCCATCTATTGTTCTTTATTTTACTTTAATATGTGGATTCTATTTTATTAAACATGTAACACTCCCTGAGCAAAATGTGAAATGTTTCGTATGACAACACATTCTCTAATGTATAATACAAAGCCCCTTTAAGACTTAAAGTCAACAGCAACATTCCCTCTCACAACTTCATTACTAGGAAAGGCTGCCAGTCCAGCAAAGCAGCAGAGTCTTTCATTTAACATGGAAGTGAATGCTCAATTCCTAATGCCTCCAACACACTATCAAGCAACACCACCCTGTCAGGCACTGCCTACTCGTTAATGTGAGCCTGGGCAAAGGCTGCCAACATCAGCACTGTGTGAAACATGCCTGCTTTACAGCCATATGTAGGAGAAACCAAACCGAACCAGCAGCATCACTTTTTGGGAAAAAAACGACGTTATCCCTTTTATCTATCCTGGGGCCACATTCCAAATGTACTCAACTCTTGGGCAGTGCCACCGCTCGTACCAGCATGTACCCGTTTCTCCATGTCCCCTCCAACATTCACGTAATGTAAGGTCTTCTTCCATGCAGCACTGCAGAGAGGATGCCTGCGGCCTGAGGGGAGAGTGACCAATGTGCCAATCGCTTCACTTGCAGGAGTTCACTACCCTGACAAGAGGTGGCAGCTCTCAGCCTTCTGCCCATTTGCCACCTCTTTAGTTGGGCCCCTCGTTTCCATAGGTTTCCTCCATATATAGCGGGTGAATATCCAGCTCACTCTTGCTGAATCTTCTGTATACACCTTCGAATTCATGGCAGATCCCTGTTAAACAGTGCAATCTTTTTCTTTTTCATCAAGACCCCGCTACCGTTCAGCAAACACTGACATGTGCCTCTTTCTCAGAAATTGCAACCGTACATAAAAAGACACAGCTCTGTGTGATATGTTGATAATTGCGTCATAGATAGTGTGCATTTAGCTTTAGCAGTGTAATTCAGCAGGCTATGCCTACCTACATGCACCTTTTATGTTTGCATGCAGGAATGATACTGAGCCATCCACGCCCTCCCCCCCCCACACACATCAATGGACCCCACAGAATGGACATTGCCAGAGTTCAATATTATGCAACTCATCAAGGTTAAACTTTTCTCAACTCTTACACTGCACAAAAATTGTCTTGCCAAGCTCTTTGCAAAAACATGCTCTAAAGAGGACTATGGATCTGCCTATCCGTGCGAACTATATCATAAAAGCTCCTCCTGCTTTCTATTGCCGGTAAGATAGCTCAGCGAGTAGAGCTGCGATCTGTGCATGAGCTGCAGGATGTAGGTTCGAATCCTGGAAAAGTGAACTCAGCCTTTCATCTTCTGAGGCCGATAAATGGGTACCAATTTAGGTTGGGTGATAATTGTATGTAACTATGTCCTAGTACAGCACTCTGAGGAAAGCACTATATAAATAACAAATCATTATCAGACCCAAGCAGCTGGTGTCCTATCCTGCCTCTACCAGTCCCTGTCGCTTTCCGTTATTGCACGATCTGGGTACAACCCAAACAAAAGTCCGTGGACTATGGTTATAAGAGAAGGCTCATTTAGAAATAGGTAGGGAGGCACAGACTCCAGTGGGTAGGCATTGCGTTATGCATATAGTGGAGGCGGGCATCAATATAGTCACATCAGAATCATCCAGGCTGATTAGATTATGTATTAAGAAAACTTTTTCAGAAAAGCTTAGAGCAATTAACCTCATCTGAGAATTGAGCAAAATAGCTCTAATGTATACACAATGGATATATGGAGGATCTTAGATTGTAACGACTGAAATAGTTCACTGAGTAGACACATTCTGAACCCTAAAATCCTAAGTGTTATCAATAGCAAATGCAGGGACACTCATTTATAAGGATTAAGCTAGGAGTAAAAAAAATACCCTTTTTTGTGCTGTGAAATGTTTCCAGCTCGTACATTTCTTACGGAGTCAAAATAAGCAGCAGTGGTTAGATAGAGCGTGGTGCAGAGTAAATATAGAATCAATACTTCTTGTAAAAATGTGTTCCAAGCCTCTTTCATGATATAAGGGAGTTATGCCGTATGAAGATAAGATGGTATGGCAGGAAAATGTGTTCAATGCTTGATTGCGCGACTTCAAAAGGAAATAAGGTATGCTCAGATCATCGTGCTCAGATGTATCATCGTATTCAGATGCATCATGCTCAGATGCATCGTGCTCAGATGCATCGTGCTCAGATGCATCGTGCTCAGATGTATTGTGCTCAGATGCATCGTGCTCAGATGTATCGTGCTCAGATGCACCGTGCTCAGATGTATCATTGTATTCAGATGCATCATGCTCAGATGCATCACCGTGCTCAGATGCATCATGCTCAGATGCATCAATGTGCTCAGATGCATCATGCTCAGATGCATCGTGCTCAGATGTATCATCGTGCTCAGATGCATCATGCTCAGATGCATCATGCTCAGATGCATCGTGCTCAGATGTATCATCGTGCTCAGATGCATCATGCTCAGATGCATCATGCTCAGATGCATCATGCTCAGATATAGATGCATTGTGCTCAGATGCATCATGCTCAGATGCATCATGCTCAGATATAGATGCATTGTGCTCAGATGCATCATGCTCAGATGCATCATGCTCAGATGCATCATGCTCAGATGTATCATCGTGCTCAGATGCATCATGCTCAGATGCATCATCGTGCTCAGATGCATCATGCTCTGATGTATCGTGCTCAGATGTATCATCGTGCTCAGATGTATCATCGTGCTCAGATGCATCATGCTCAGATATAGATGCATCGTGCTCAGATGTATCATCGTGCTCAGATGTATCATCGTGCTCAGATGCATCATGCTCAGATATAGATGCATTGTGCTCAGATGCATCATGCTCACATGCATCATCATGCTCAGATGCATCACGCTCAGATGCATCATGCTCAGATGCATCATGCTCAGATGTAGATGCATTGTGATCAGATGCATCATGCTCAGATGCATCACGGTGCTCAGAAGCATTGTGCTCAGATGCATCACCGTGCTCAGATGCATCACTGTGCTCGGGTGCATCATGCTCAGATGCATCACCGTGCTCAGATGCATCACTGTGCTCAGATGCATCATGCTCAGATGCATCAGCGTGCTCAGATGCATCACTGTGCTCAGATGCATCATGCTCAGATGCATCATGCTCAGATGCATCACCGTACTCAGATGCATCACTGTGCTCAGATGTATCATGCTCAGATGCATCATGCTCAGATGCATCATGCTCAGATGCATCACTGTGCTCGATGCATCATGCTCAGATGCATCATGCTCAGATGCATCGTGCTCAGATGCATCGTGCTCAGATGTATCGTGCTCAGATGCATCGTGCTCAGATGTATCGTGCTCAGATGCACCGTGCTCAGATGTATCATTGTATTCAGATGCATCATGCTCAGATGCATCACCGTGCTCAGATGCATCATGCTCAGATATAGATGCATTGTGCTCAGATGCATCATGCTCAGATGCATCATGCTCAGATATAGATGCATTGTGCTCAGATGCATCATGCTCAGATGCATCATGCTCAGATGCATCATGCTCAGATGTATCATCGTGCTCAGATGCATCATGCTCAGATGCATCATCGTGCTCAGATGCATCATGCTCAGATGCATCATGCTCTGATGTATCGTGCTCAGATGTATCATTGTGCTCAGATGTATCATCGTGCTCAGATGCATCATGCTCAGATATAGATGCATCGTGCTCAGATGTATCATCGTGCTCAGATGTATCATCGTGCTCAGATGCATCATGCTCAGATATAGATGCATTGTGCTCAGATGCATCATGCTCACATGCATCATCATGCTCAGATGCATCACGCTCAGATGCATCATGCTCAGATGCATCATGCTCAGATGTAGATGCATTGTGATCAGATGCATCATGCTCAGATGCATCACGGTGCTCAGAAGCATTGTGCTCAGATGCATCACCGTGCTCAGATGCATCACTGTGCTCGGGTGCATCATGCTCAGATGCATCACCGTGCTCAGATGCATCACTGTGCTCAGATGCATCATGCTCAGATGCATCAGCGTGCTCAGATGCATCACTGTGCTCAGATGCATCATGCTCAGATGCATCATGCTCAGATGCATCACCGTACTCAGATGCATCACTGTGCTCAGATGTATCATGCTCAGATGCATCATGCTCAGATGCATCGTGCTCAGATGCATCACCGTGCTCAGATGCATCACCGTGCTCAGATGCATCATGCTCAGATGCATCGTGCTCAGATGCATCACCGTGCTCAGATGCATCATGCTCAGATGCATCACCGTGCTCAGATGCATCATGCTCAGATGCATCACTGTGCTCAGATGCATCGTGCTCAGATGTATCATGATCAGATGCATTGGTCTTCAAGCTATGCTTGGGGTGAACACCAGACAAATAATAATTAAGAAGGTGTCATATTTTGATTCTGGTGGGTAGTTGTGTAGCAACTACTCCTTCCAAACATTTGGTGAGAAACGGGAGGCCCGTAATGGCTGGTATTGACCAGATCATCTAGGTCTAGGGTTGGTTTTTCGAAAAAGGTTGCATAAGACCAGTCTTGGTGGTTCAGGGGGCGGGAATGATCCTGCAGTGTTCGATATTTTAATGATGTGCCTGAAATGCCTCTATCCTGGAGAGGGATTTTCTGGTGTTCATGTGAGTTTAGCATGCCAAAAAATCTAAAATGGTAGTGGGTGAAGCAAGCAGAGCATTGGTGAAGAAAGTGGGATGCAAAACATGTAGAAACATTCAGATCCCATTAACACTTTCAGAACAGTTCACTTGAATCGATATGATTTTATGCGAGACTGGCATGGAATCTCAGAAATGGCATAAAAAAATGTGTGTTTCTAAAGGGAAGGGCAACACATCCATGGCACTCACAATGACTCTCATTCCGAGTTCAGAGGTAACCACGCCGCTATTTGTGGCATGGTTGCCTCCGAACTCGTCCAAACTCCGGCCCGGTGAATGGAGTAATTACCGGTCCGTTCCGAGGTCGGAGGGACCGGTAATTCTCCATTCACCAGGGCCTTCCCCCATTCCCATTTGAGCCCCAATTGACCCTGGAGTCCCTTTGCGGGTCCGTCCTTAACGCCCCTGCTAGAAGCAGGCGTTAAGGACGGACCCGCAAAGGGAACTCGTAGTAGGGCGGTAAGGGTTTAACGGCACCGGTCTCGTTACCGTTGACCGTTAACCCTTACCGCCCTACTCGGAATGAGGTCCAATGAGTTGAAATTAATCGAAAAGCACTTGGACAGGAGTACTGCGAAAGTGATAATAAATCAGGAGACTGTGTAGGATTTGCTTATAGAGGACAATCTGGGAATGAGAAGAATTCATGGGGCTGACGGTTTATTCATCTCAGATCTCTAATTCCGAGTTGCTATTGTGCTATTCAATGTTGCATGGATTGTTTGACGGAAGAAGGTACCTTGTATTATTGCTTTGTAGCCGTTTGCTTTAATTTAAAGCATTTTTCCCTAAAAAAAACTTTTCATTTGGAACAATTCTCACACATACGGTTATGCTGTGGATACGTTTACCAATCACACGTTCAGAAAAAGACACAAAAAAAGAAACTATGTAACCGTGTCCCAAGTGTATGCTTAAGTCAGGCATTAAACTATAGGGCACAATCAAGAGGCTTAAACATATCGCAAAAGACGAAAGCATACCTGCTTTTTTCATTTGGAGATCATTTCCTTAATTTCATTGTGTTCTATAAACATCTCTACGACCTTTGTCACCATGGTTTGGACATCAAACTCTGTTTAAGCATCCTGCAGGAAGCAATTATTTCTAAATGGATCACAACAATGCATGGGAAGGGAAATGGGACCAATCATCGAGGTAATCGTGTAACCTGTCAGCTGCCAGGCCAGGGGAGGGAGCCTGCATTGTAAAACACGGCTAGGGAATCATAGTATTCCGTTGTCAAGGGTACTGAGCTATTAGGTACTGCAGATGAGGAAAGCACTGGTGACTTCGTTTTGCATCCGAAAGATGTAACCGTAAAAAGGGACAGGACTTTATGGAACATTTTCTACAATCTCCAAAAGTAATAAATAAATAAATAAATCTTACCATAGTCAGTACAATAGAAAAGCCTATGAGCTTTGCAGCTCAGCCTGAAGAATCAAGTGCAAAGTTTACTTGGTGGAAGGGATGAGAGATGGTAAAAGGTCTGACAGTGTTTGAGCACACTGCCTAGGCTCCTGTGAATACTTGAAGAAAGGAGAGGCCGCAGTTTCCATGATTCATTTGCGCCCTCATATGTTTATGCACACAATTATAATATTAGTTCTTTTATAACGTGCTTTATACCCAAGTGGTTTCTAAGCGCAGACCCGGTGCGGCGTCGTCTTGCTTCCAAGATGAGCGGGTTGCCACTGAGCTACACTACCTGTGTCTGACACATGACACATGATCTTGAATTTTTAGTGATGTTATTGTTCCTTGGTATATATCGACACATGTTTTGCACGTTGAGTATTTTCTCAACGCTTGCAGGAACACAAGTTGGTGCTTCACGAGTGGGAGTTAGACAGAGCCCCAGGCAAGTTAAATCTGGCTTCTGTTTGCAGTTGCAATAATGGCCTGAATATTAATCGGTTGAGCTGCTATTGCTGCTCAATCATGGGTCACAGTGCAAAAGAGTGTTATATGTATGTCGACAAAGGATTACAAAAGCATTGAAGCTCACCAGAGTAATAAACTGACAGTTATTACAACTGCACACACTCACACACACACCAATTCATTATTCATTTTACATGTGAGTAGCTTGCCAGAACAATACAATGAGAAGAACAGTTAACACAAGCTTTAACAAAAGCGATCCAAGCTGTAGAACTGCCTTTTTATTTAACCCAGCTGAACTTTAAAATTGAGTTCAACTAATGTGTGCAATGCAAAACACTCGTCTGTAAATGTAAATATTATTCAATACGGTAGAGATTTATTCACTAAATTGTGACCCACAACGAAAACACACTGCATGGAAACATGATCATGGAGCGCACAAACAGCATTGGTAGTTGTGTGCTACCAGTTAAAGGGGGCACCCGTGAAAATAGTGTTTCAGTCCCGATGCAATGGGCCAAAGAAAGGCACTCTTTTGCAACACAACGACATATCACAATCTGCTTTAACAAAAGTGATGACCGTCATAATCTACTCTAACCCTCAGCAGCTTTACAAGACTTGATACAACAATTTAAAAAGCTTGCAAAAATAAATCATGGTATACTGTATTTCACACAGAAGCAAACAAACACGTACTAGAAACAAATTAAAGAGCGGACCCAGGAACAAGTAAACTATAGCATTGTCAGACATGCCTTTCACGATGGAAACCATTAAAAGATGCTTCTAGTTCCAATGCAACAGACCATTGAAAGACATGTTGCACCTTATAGTCTAGCTTACTGCTATGGATTGGGACCCTAGTCACTATCTGCCTCAGCCATACTAACACTGCCAGCCGCAGACAAATAAGAAAACATGTTTTAGTGAACAGAACACAAAACATATGTGTATGAAAAGACAATTTACTAAGCAACGTAGGACCAAAAGCGTTTAAAAAAAACAAACAGCATTTGTCTACCTAATTTGCATATTTGAACTAGCTTCTGCAAAACGCTATATCATGCCTTTCATCATGATGAATTCTTTCAGCATCATGGAACAGCTGATTGACCGAAGGTCTCTCCACATACTCCTTCATGAGCGCTAGCAGAGTGCTAAAGCTCTAGTCAGCCAACACTTTGTTTCATCAAATTAAAAGAAACTGAAGGAAACCAGTGGCCAGTGGATTCAAGCAGCAATATGTGTAGCCATTGCCCCACTATAATAAATTACAAATAAATAATAAACAAAAAAACTCTCATTTGCTTTTCCTGCTGCCTATCTCTGGAGTTATGTCACTAAATAAAGCAGGGAGTCCAGTTGGGGACATCTATGCACACATGTACTCTTCTTGGCAATCTACTGACAATAAATCTGTATTATTTGTTAGGTGTTGTGTAACGTGCTTGTAGTATACAGGATACAGCCCTATCCTTTACAACTGTGTCAATCCCATGACAATTCTGCTGAGCAAGGAATAATAAAACAGGACTTCTGTCCCAGATAAGGATTCCCAGCAGACATGAGTGAACCATCTAAAGTGAGAGGCAACAGAATAATGATGCCTCTCCTCATTCATGTGTTGAGCTTTCCGTCAGCTAGCATGTAAAGAGTGCACCTTTGGGATGTAGGTAGTTACCTGCTCACCTCATGGATAGCACCCGACAAACGGCGCACATTTTTCCAAAAAACGTACCTGGCATAGGTTAAAATATACTTAAGGCCCCAAGTATTATCTTGTAATCAACTCTAAACTCACTGCAATTAATGCCAAATGCCTCTTTTTGCAAAATAAAATGTTCTGTTTTTGTCTGGAAAATGATACCTTGCGGTATTGAGATAAGTTACTGTAGAGAACTCAACAAATGAAGAAAAGTGGATTCTCCAAAAAAAATGCATAATTCCACCTAACCACTAATAACATTACTTACTACAAGTAGAGGGGGTATAAATAATGGAGAGCAGAGTGCCAGAAGGGCAGTGATGGTGGTGCCAGTTCTTAAAATACTTTGAAAACATGATTAAGCTTTTAAACAGAGCCTCATGCATTACTATGTAATTTAATGAACACAAATTCTATGTGTTACTTTTTTCAATAGTATGCAAAATCACATAGCCTATACTATTAAGAATATGTGTCAGATACATACTGTGGTATGATATGATATGATATGGCATTTATAACGCGCCTATACAGACGTGCTACGAGACACGACGAGGCAAGGGAGGGGGAACAGAGGGAAGACAGACAACGATCCTACTAGGCCAGGTGTCATTCAGATTGTGGAGAGTGCGTTCAGCCTGAACAGCTGTTGCGAGCTACCTTGATGCTGTTTTGTGGGAGGTCACTGCACTGATATTGTGCTATTTGTTTGCTGCATGTGGAGCTTGGGACATTGCGGCTGCACAATGTCATGAATGAATTCCTTGGAAAAATACCAGACTTCCACTTTTGCGCTCCAAATATAAATCTTATTTGATTTATTACACAGTTGATTCAATACATTGTTTCTCAGTTGTGAGGGTTATAAGGTTCACCCTCAGTTGATTCAATACATTGTTTCTCAGTTGTGAGGGTTATAAGGTTCACCCTCTACACGTGTTTCACCTTGCTTGTGTTGGCGAGGATCTCCAGGAGGGATTTTTAACGTATAGTTATGCTGGTTGGAGCTAAAGAGAAAAAAGGAACAGAAAGAAAAAAGCAGCAAATCAATGCTTTATAGAGCAGATCATCATCAGGTTCGCCCTATTCAAGTTTATTTATATACGGTACCTACTTACATATATTGGGATTTCCCTGTTAGTGCTAGCTTCTGATATTACATCAATTTCCTTCATCGTCTCATTTTTTAACACAAATTCGTTGTCTATATCCAAAGTTTTCTGAACAATCTACAAAAAAAAATATAATTTTTAAATGTGTGGTTGATGTTAACGTGGCTGTTTGCCTATTACAGTTGAAAAGTAACATCTTCTTTAACAAAAATAAGTTCTGCCATTTAGAATATGCTAGGTTGCTGTTATTGGGCTTACCTAGAAGTGTTGTTTGGTCTTAGATCATCTTGGCGGTCGCTTTCGAGGGTGTGCATCGGATACGATTGTCCGCTACACCCCTCGAGAGCCGCTGCTTTTTATGGTGAGTCCATAGCGTCGCGACATGATCACGTCACCTCGCCGTGGACGCAAACTGACGTCACTACGCACCGTGTGTCACGTAGTTGTTCCAACCGCCATTTTGGATCGGGAGAAAATGTTGTATTAGTGCCGGAGGAGAAAACTTAGTCTCTGCCGGTTTACATTGAGTCGAACATAGGGAACTGTCTATACCTTCTGGAGAAACTGGTTTGTAAGTTATCACTATGAATTATAAGTTGACATAATATTTTGCATTTTTTTACATTTTTTGCAATTTGTTTAGACATATTTTACATATTTTACAAAAAGTGTCCCATTTCCGTATTGGTGTTTAGACCTTTGTTGCAACAGTCCATTAAACAAATCCATTTTGCTTCATGTTGCCGAAGTTTCTTTTCTTTATTGCCACCTCTCTGTCCCATCTTGACTTGTTCAATGCCAAAGTATCTTATTGCATCCATACTCTCTTCAGAGTGTTCCATTATGAAGTGTTTTCCCAGTGGGTATCTATTGTCTTTGTTCCTGATTGTGCGTAAATGTTCAGCAATCCTTATTTTAAGAGGTCTTGTTGTGCTGTCTATGTATTGTTTATTGCATATACAGATGATGGTGTATACTATGTTGCTCGTGTTGCAGTCCATGAGGTCCATTATATTATGCGTTTTTCCATTGGGTAAAGTTTTAGATTTTTTGCCATTTTCTGCAAATTTGCAATAGTTACATTGTCCACACTTGTAAAATCCGACTAGTTTCTCTGTTGACCATAATTGTGTTTGTCCTTGTTTTGATAAATCTTGTGTAAAATGCGATGGGCATTTTGTCTGCTTGTTTTTGTTGTGTTGTTGTATGTAGAAGATCTTGGCGATTCCGTTGTTGAACTTTTGTTAGTGACTCTCTTAAAAGTTTGTCATGATAGCCTCTTTTTCGAAATTTGTCTGTTGCTGTTTCCAAATGGTTGTACATTTCACTGTCTTTGGTACAGTTCCGTTCAATTCTTGTAAATTCTCCATAGGGTATATTTTCTATTGTATGTGGTGGATGATTACTGTCGGCATGTAAAATACTATTGCCAGAAGTAGGTTTTGTATAGAGAGTAGTTTGAATCTTGTTGTCTTCTATATACAGTTCTAAATCAAGAAAATTAATCCGGTCTGGACTTTCTTCCATATTAAGTTTTAGATTATAATTGTTGTTGTTGAGGTGTTTTTGATAGTCTTGCAGAGATTTTTGGTTACCATTCCATATCACTAGTATATCGTCAATATACCTGCCCCAAAAAATGATCTGATTGTTTTCTGTAAATGCTTTGTGTGACCATGCATGTTTGAGTTCAAAGCTGCCCATGTACAGATTGGCATATGTAGGTGCAAATTTTGCGCCCATGGCTGTGCCTTGGCATTGTAGATAGATCATGTTGTTGAAAAGAAATATATTGTTTTGTAGAACAAAATTGAGCATTTCCAAGATCATGTTGTTCTGATTTAAATAGCATATAGATCTTGCCTTCAGAAAGTATTCTGTAGTTTCCATTCCTTTGAGATTTGGTATGCTTGTGTATAATGATGTGACATCAAACGTTACTAGCCTATAGTTGGCTTCCCATTCGATGTGTTCTAGTTGTTGTATAATATGTTTTGTGTCCTGTATATATGATGCTAGGTTAGCTGCCAACGGTTGAAGAAACCGATCGATGTATGCCGAGATGGGTTGTTTTAATGCACCTATTCCATTGATGATTGGTCTGCTTGGCGGTATTTTTGTGTATTTTTTGTGTATTTTTGGTAGAAAGTAGATTGTGGCAAGTACCGGATGTTTGGGCTTTAGATATTCTAATTCATCATCAGATAGGAGGCCGGTCTCATACCAATCAGTAATCATCTGATTTCATTCTGTCATAAGTTGAGGTAGAGGATTGTCTTTTAGTTTTTTATAACATGTTGAGTTTTTCAAATGTTGTTCCGCCATTTTGATGTAGTCCTTAGTATTGAACAGAAGGGCAGTGATGGTGGTGGCAGTTCTTAAAATACTTTGAAAACATGATTAAGCTTTTAAACAGAGCCTCATGCATTACTATCTAATTTAATGAACACAAATTCAATGTGCTACTTTTTTCAATAGTATGCAAAATCACATAGCCTATACTATTAAGAATAGGTGTCAGATACATACTGTGGTATGATATGATATGATATGGCATTTATAACGCGCCTATACAGACGTGTTACGAGACATGACGAGGCAAGGGAGGGGGAACAGAGGGAAGACAGACAACGATCCTACTAGGCCAGGTGTCATTCAGATTGTGCAAGTGCATTGAAGGGGGAAAGGGAAAAGTGCATGGGGAAAGGGAGAGGGGAAAGTGCAGTACAGGGATAGTAGAATAAATAAGATAAATAAACGGACAGAAGGAGGCAAGTGCAAGGTAAGCGCAACATAAGTGCTGGTGAGGGGACTGTAGGGATAGCGAGTAACAGTCCCCAGATGCGGGGTTTGCCAGGGAGGCAGTGCAGGTGTGCCTGGGCCCGAGATCAGAACAGGTGGCTAGGTAACCAGTGCAGATTCAGCCAGGAATTCAGCAGGGGAGAGGTGGAGAGAATGCAGAAGCAAAGAGGAAGGTTTTGAGTTGCTTCCAGAACTGGAGATGGTTCTCCTCAAGTTTCAGGGAGGCAGGAAGGCTGTTCCAGAGGGAGGCCCCTGCTGAAGAGAGAGATCTACCACCAACTCGTTACTAGGAGAACCGACTGACCCTGAGGGAGTTGGAGGCGGATGAGCGAAGAGCTCGAGAAGGAAGATATTTGGGAAGAGAGAGTTGAAGGTAATGCGGCCCCAGGCCGCAGTAGGCCTTGTGGACAATGCAGAGAGTTTTGAATTTAATACTCGCAGCCACTGTGAGCCAGTGTAGAGATTTCAATCCTGGAGAGATAGAATCCCTGGGCTTGAGGCAGAGGACAAGTCTCGCAGTCCTGTTCTGGATAAGTTGCAGAGGGCCGAGAGTAGAGGCACGCAGATTTAGATAGGGGCTGTTACAATAGTCCAGCGTATAGAGAACCAGGGCTCTGGAGACAGTGGGCTACTGGAGGAAGGAGAGGAAAGGAAGAATACCTCTGAGAAGGTGTACCTGGTAGTGTGACTTCTTAGAGACATCAGAGATGTGAGGAGAGAAGGAGAGTGTGGAATCGAAGATGACCCCGAGATTTTTAGCCTTGCAGGTAGGAGCAGGAAGAAGGCCAAGAGAGGCCGGCCAGAGAGCTGCAGGGAAAAAGGGCATGGGTGTGCCAATGAGTAAAATATCAGTGTTACTGGCATTGAGGCAGAGGTCATTGGCGGCACACCACTCCTGGATAGCAGACAGACAGTCAGAGATGAGGGAAGGAGAGGAGGAGCCTAAAAATGAGCTGGTTATCATCTGCGTAGCACTGAAAATTGGGGCAGAGAGCGGCGATGCGGTGGGCTAGGAGTGCCAGGTATTGGTTGAACAGCCAGGGAGAGCCATGGAGAGGGGTTAGATCCCTGGGGGACACCACAGGTAGAGAAAAAGATATCAGAAAGGAAGGACCCCAGTTGGACCTGGGAGGGTCGGTCGGAGAGGAAAGAGGTCAGCCACACCAGGGCCTAGCCAGTGATTCCCAGGTTATCACGGAGACGGTTGAGCAGGATGGCATGGTTGAAAGTATCAAAGGCAGAAGAGAGATCAAGCAAGATGAGGACACATAGGGTGTTGGAGTCAAGGTTGGAGAGCAGGTCGTCACGGATGTTCAGGAGAGCAGTTTCCGTGCTTCTAGCAGCTCTGAAGCCAGACTGATGGTCATGGAGACAACCAACAGACTCAGTGTGGAGATTAAGCTGGGAGATGGCCAGTTTCTCCAGGAGCATGCCCAGGAAGGGAGTGATGGAGATAGGTTGATAGTTAGCTGGGCAGAAGGGGTCGGCAGAGGGTTCCTTAAGAAGAGGGTGCACAAGGGAGTGCTTCAGGGGGGATGGGACGACTCCGGTGGCGAAGGAACAATTGCAGAAATCAGCCAGGGCTGGAGCCAGGGGGTCGATGTGGTCCTTGATAGTTTTGGAGGAATAGGGGTGAACCTGTGTTGACGAGACTTTCATAGATCAAACTTGTCTAGAAACCTCGTCTGCAGAGTAAAGGGGAAAGCCAGATAAGGGGTTAGGGGTGGCTGCAGAAGGGCCAGAGGAAGAGCAGGGAATGGAGGGAGGGAGGCGATAGGAGGAGAGTGAGGACAGGATGTCCTGTGTTTTTTAAATTAAATGAGAAGCCAGTGCCGTGCAGAGGGCCTGGGAAGGTACAGGAGAGGTAGAGACTGCGGCCGGATTGGCTAGTTCCTTACATATTTTAAAAAGTTCAGCTGAGTTGTTAGATGTCGCAGAGATCCAGGCTTGGATATGAACTCTCTTCTTGTTAAGGACAGAGAGCCGGTATTGCCTTTGCAGCAGGCGGCAGGCCAGTTTGTCAGAGGATGCACATGAAGCACGCCATTTCCTCTCGGTCACCCTGCACTTGCGTTTGGGTGACGAGATCTGAGTCATACCAGGAGTTACACTTGGCTTTGGGCTTCAGGTGGATTCTCATGACAAGGATATCAACAGTATCAGATACAGAAGAGTGGTGCATGGAGAGGGCTGTGTTAGGGTGAGAGTCAGCCAAAGAGGGAGGAGGGGCGGAGAAGGTGGTGGCGGAAGCCTCAACTGACATGCGCTTCATGGGTCAGATGACTGCGAAGTTGGGTGGCAGTGGTGGAGGGGGCTTGGCCTGCGGGTAGGGAGGGTGAGGTGGGAGGATAGGAGAAAGTGATCACTCCAGGAGAGAGGAGTGGAGAGAGGGACAGAGAGGGGGAGGTCAGAGGAGATCAGAACATCAAGAGTGTGCCCTGCGGAATGAGTCAGTCCAGAGGGGTGAATTGTGAGTGAGAGAGAATTGCAGAAGTCGCGAAAGAGTCCAGAGGGGGGTAGGAGGCATCCAACTGGATGTTGAAGTCTCCAAGAAGTAGGAGATGAGTGGTTGAGGCCAGGAGTGAGGAGGTGAGGTCTGTCCACTCAGAGAGGAAGGAAGAAATCTGACCAGGTGGTCGATAGATAGTAGCCACGGTAAGGGAATGGCTATGGGAGAGAGCGAGCCCACAGACAAGGCATTCAAAAGAGGAATAGGTCTGCGTAGGAGTGACAGAGGCAGGAATCCACTTAGGGAAGATGAGGGCTACACCCCCACCAGATCTGTTGGGCCTGGACGCAGAAAGGATCTTGTAGCCGTCAGGTAGGACCGTGACAAAGCTGGTGACAGAGCTGGCCATGAACCATGTCTCAGTGAGGCCAAGGACATCAAGGTCAAGTTCTTCAAAAAGGCAGCTGATATCAGAGGAATGTTTGACAGCAGAGTGAGAGTTAAGAGTGGCAATGTGGAGAAGGTTGCCTACCTTGAAGGACTTCTGGGGAGAGGTACAGATCAGTCGTAGGCCCTGCGGAGGTGTAGAAGTAGCCCAAGAGGGGGCAGAGAGGGAGGGGAAGGCAAGGTAGCTGAGGAAAGGGGAGGGGGGCAGCAGGAGAAGATAGTTGAAGAGGTGGAGGTTGGCCGGAGGGCCATGGACCAAGACGGTCCCATTAGAGTAGACATTAATGATGAACTTCAAGGAGTGGAAGGAGGCCAGGAGGATGTCCCAATGGGTGCCACCATTAATGGGAGAAGAGGAGAAAGGAGAGAGCATAGAGACCATATGAAGGGTCCATAAGTCAGGTGAAGGCACGACAAAGAGGATGTCGGTGAGAGTTTCCTTGGAGGAGGCACTGGTGTAGGTGTCGTCGATAGGGAGGTCGGGGTTGGAGACCGGGATGTTCTTTTTAAACTTCTTCCTACAAGATTTAGTGAGGAGAGCGGGATGGTCGATAGAGAAACAATTACAGAAGATAGGAGAGGCAGAGAGCACCATAGAGTAGGTGGGAGAGGGGGAGACACTGGCAAGAGAAGGCAGACAAGATAGAGAGTGGCAGTCAGGTTGCACAGTAGGACAGACTCTCAGGGTTAAAGTGCTGAGAATGCTCAACTTTAGAACCGGTGAGAGCCACCTAATTTTGAGAATCCTGAAAGGGGAGAAAAGGCCCTAGTTTTTCACAGCACACAAAAATATTATTAAATACAGAAGCAGTGCGTATTACAGCATTACAGCAACATGTGGAGTACTCTTGTAAATACACATAGGAGGCTATTGCAAATACCCTTAATGTTATAGTACATGTTAGAATTCATAGAATGAATGCATTACTGTTTAAATATGAATGGCCAGATAAGATGTACTGATATGGCCTTGGCAATGCTGGTTTTGGTAACACTCCAGTGAACCTGGTAGAACATAATTTCTGTTTAGCCCTAGAGGCATTGCAAATGAGGTCTTGGTTGCAATTCAATAATTCAAGCTGAGGCTTATTTATACTACATCAGAACAAAAACAATAAACTCCCTCTAACATAGACCCAAGGTGTCTAAGCAAATGAAGAACCCCCACTCACATTGGTGATTTTCAAGAGAAAATATTCTTAAAAACACATCTTCCAGTTAGGCTTCAAGCAAAGTACTTCTGTAAAGACAACATCTAAACTGATCACATACCAGGAACTTGCTGTTTTGACCAAACTCCCCTAAATGCACTAAAAGAGTAACATCAGGGCAATCAACTACACAATCTGCTTAGCTTTGAAATGCTTTGCAAGCAAAGGTGGCATGTGAGCCAACCCTATTGATCACTGACTGAATGACATGCCTAGATAAAAGGTTTAATAATTCAAGGAAGTAAAAATACTTTGAGATAGCACCAGAAATGCGATTAAAAATGATTCTTGACATACTCCACACCCATATGACTAAGAATTGAAGGAAAATGTTTTCTGTAACATTTAGCTTCCCCTATACAAAATGAAATGAGATCAAAAGTAACATACTATTATTTATGAATAATGGATAAAATTATAAATATGAATCATTTCATCAAAAATAATCACCTAAATTCAAGCTATATGTCCCTATGTTCATAAGAGTCAAGGGAACACATAAATCCATATTTATTTGATGTATCATATTGCTATGATGAAATACAGAAGAAATATGATTTTGAGCTTCCCCCACCCTCTGATATGTTCAGAAATATGATTAACCTATTATAATTTCTGTAAGTGTCTGCCTTTAAGCAAGCCAATGGAAAGGCTTTCTCAATAACAAAGTGTGATTTCACGATGACGTACTGTGGGAATATTACCCATTGTATAAGCCGTAATACTCAGGAATAGAGGGAAAGGGAGTATTGTAAAAGCTGCAGAGAAGGGGTACACCTATTCCAAAAGGATGAGTGCTGATCTTGGATACTATGTGAAGATGAAATGGGAATTATCCATGAGGATGCCTGGAGCAGATTTACATGAGGTAGACCTGGTTTCCAGGAGGAAGGAGAAAGAAACCAGAAGGGGCTTAGCAGACTGGGAGATTATTCAAAAGCTTGGTGGGTCTATTCTGGGCTGTGCCTTAAAGAAGTATTCAAACATTAGTATAATAATTGACCAACATAATTAAAATTAGGCCCTCTAGAGCCATTTCTCTGCTATTTGTTTGTTTGTTTGTTTATTTTACTTGTATCTGACCCAGGGGTATCTGGGCGCTTGTAAGTAGGAAGATGGTTGTTACAGTTCAAACACAAATAGTACATATGACAGATGGTACAGGACAAGAGTTCATATTATGCATAAAGAGTAAGCATGAGTTCAGTCATGTGCGAGAAGGTGGATGCATGCATATATATGGACAGGAAATCACAATTCTGAGTGTACAGAGGTGCATAGCTGGGAGAAAATATTAGTTAGATCTTATTGAGTAGCCAGGTGATGACACTACCCCTGAATTATTTGAATACTTGAATGGATTTGATGTCCGGTGGGTGTGTATTCCATAGTTGGGATGCCATGACCAGGAAGCTGGAACCACCTGCTCTTTTGAGATTGTATCTAGGTACCGATAGGTAAGAGGTGTTTGTGGAACTTGTAATGCGAGTGGAGGCTCTCAGCGTGAATTTGTCAGTGAGATAAGGTAGGGCTAAGTGGTTTAGCACTTTGTAGGTAAGGCAGAGAGTTTTCAGGTCAAACTTTTGTTGTAGGGAGAGCCATGTGCAGAGTTTTCTAGTTGCCGAAATGTGATCTCTTCTGGGTATGTTTAGGGCTGCTCTTAGCGCATTGTTCTGCAGTATCTGCAGTTTGTTGAATACGGACTTATTAGCGCCTATGTAGAGCCCATTACAGTAGTCCAGTTTAGACTGTATGAGTGCTCTGGCTAGTATAAGGCAGCTTTTGGATGACAATAGTGGTCTGCACGCCCTGATCAGCTTGCCTGTGTAGGCGGTAGCTGAGGCAGTCTATTCACTTGTTTGGTTAAGTTGGAGTTAGCGTTGGGGTAAAAACCTTGTGTGAGGATTTCAGTCTTGTCATCATTCAGGCAGAGGCCGTGGAGGGCCATCAATGCCTGAATGATGGTGTAGATTTCATTTATCCGAGAAACGTCTGTGTAATAGATGCCTGACAAGGGGAGGAGTATCTGGGTGTCATCTGCATAATTAGTGTAGGTTACACCCAGAAGGTCTAGTTTATCAAACAGAGGCTTTGTAAAGAGATTGTACGAAGTGGGCGAGACGCATGATCCTTATGGCATGCCGCAGGTGATGGGTATAGGGTCAGCTGCTGCCAAGGGTGAGAAGACACGCATGGTCCTATTGTTGAGGAACGACTGAATCCAGTAATGACAGTGCTTGAGATGTGAGCTGCTGAGGCGAGGTGCTCACAGTGTACTTTCTTGTCAACCAAGTCGAATGCCACCGACAAGTCAATGAGGAGTAGAATGGCCACTCCTCCTTTGTCTTTGTCTTTTAGTTCGTCAATCTGGCTTTTGAGGTCAACAAAGGCAGTTTCTGTTCTATGTTGAGGCCTGAAGCCAGATTGTTGCGTTCATAATAGCTTGTTAGTCTCCAGATACTCTTGTTAGTCCTAGATAGCAACCCTATCTAGGATTTTTAAAAGGAAAGGGACTATTGTGATCAGTCTGTGATTTGTGGGTATAGATGGATCTAGCGTTTGTTTCTTGAGTCGTGGGAGTACCCATGATTCCTTCAGGTTGTAAGGTACAGAGTTGCTAGAGAATGATGAGTTGATGAGTTGATGAGTACATTCATTTGGTGATGAACGGGGCCAAGTCTCTGGCCGTATCGTTTATGATCTGTGCTGGGTAGCTGCCACCATGACAGTTTGAGGGCTTCAAAGAGGCTATAATTTTTTGTAACTCTGGTACTGATTCGATGGTGAATTTAAAACCTGAGGTTTGATGCAAGGAGGTAGGATCTGTCGGAGTGATTGGGCTGTGGGTAGTTAGCTGGTGTCGTTTGTTGGGTATTTTGGTCTGGAAGCCTTTAATTGTGTTGGTAAGTGCGTTTTGGATGCTGGTACACCAGAGTTTATCCTTAAGGCAGGTGACAAGGGGGAAGAGGGTTGGGATTTTCCAACTCTCTCAAGATGTTAAACAATTCTTTGGTACTGGAGCCTGCTTGGGTTATTCTATCATTGAAGGTCTCTCTTTTGGTGCGGATGATGCCACTTTTGTATTTAGCTGTAATATTCACTAGGTTGGTTTTATTCTCTGTAGATGGGGTGTTTTTCCAAAGTGTTTCTAGATTCCTCTTTTCTGTACATAGCAACTTTAATTCGGGGGTGAACCAGAAGTTCAGATGAGCTCTTGGTTTTTAGTGGGTCGATATTATCAATGGCTTTGACCATGGATTTGTTGTGTCTACCAATAGGTTAGTGTCACTTGTGAAGGGTAGAGTATTTAGTGTGGGGATTACTAGAGTTAAGATGGCCTCGGAAGTGATGTTGCATTTATTTCTCATGGGAGAAATGTCTCAGGAGTGGGTGAACTGGGAGGGACTTCCACTATGGGGAGCTCATTCCAAATCGAATGCTTGAGCATCTAAAGTGATAACGGCACTCTGCTTTGTCACGGTAATAAAAATACGCTAGATTTGTTTAACATGAGAAAAGATAGCTTTTATTTACTGATAAAGCACAGCCGATAAAAAACAGCTCTTTATAAATGTATAGACAATCAAATGCATCTCTGCAGGTTTTCACAGATGTAGTCTGACACATGATTTGTGGAAGGGTGCATATTTCACTAGCTCCATGATTGATCATTTTTGACCTACTGTCAATAAAAAAGTATGGCAATTTAAATTGCATTAAGTCCTCGCTCACAACATGCACATTAGGGGAGTGTACCCTTTGCCAGTGGGACATACTCTGTGAAGTTAAAGTGGGAGTGGTATTTATTCTTTTGTTAGCAAATCAAAAACTGTAGTCAATGTTGAGGGATGAGTTTTGAGAAACAGTTTATACTTCCTTTAAAAGAAGTGTTCCCCTTTTTTTGTGATACATGATATTGTTCAATAGGGAAACCATCTCTATGAATTTGTAATTCAGCTGTATAGCCTTTCTATTGGGCCAATGTTCTAAATTGATAGCACACTGTTCCTAAACCCATACCTAAAGAGTTAGGTTGCAACTCACCACAGCTTCCACACATGTTCTAGAAACCCACAGCAACACATCTATCAACAGAGAAACGCATTGCAAACGTGTTTTACAATACAATCCCTTTTCTATGCAGCCATTCTCGCAGATACCTATACTTTCTATTGATAAAGAAGATAAAATAAAGTGTTGACATTTGTTTTGTGAAGTACATAAATACACTGGCCAGTAAGTGGTCCTGTATTTATGGACATATGTATGTCCAATTAATTGATCTAGTGTGTGCATGGGTTCTCAGAGAGATGTTCACAGACAGCCATCTCTTGTGGTGACTTCCCCAAATAAAGTTAGGGACCACCTTTCAAGTGATCATATTTGTGTCTAACAGCATGTAGGTTCCTAATACAGCCTGTACTTGTCCCAGAATTGTGGGGTGGATTTGTACATCCAGGGGTGGTAAATAAGTGATACCCACTTAGCAAAGTACAATTAAAATACAGAAAAGGAGCGAACACCCAGGCACAGACACTCACCCAGTACACTGGCAGATTTGGTGAAAACAGCTCTTGTCATCGGCATAGCTGAACTCACTGGACAACCAAAGGCATCATTACAGACAGCCCTGATGTATGCCAAATACACTGGCTGCATAGGAGAAAAACTCCATTCCTGAAAGTAGATACAGGGCTTAGGGAAAGAGCAACTCCCTAACAGAGCAGCTGGAGTACTGAAATATAGGTAAATTTGCTTGCAGCTGGTGTGCCTTCACAAACAGTGACAGTGGTGCTCCTGGCATTTGGTATTTTGTAAATTTTAGCCTAGGTCCAAAGGTACTCCTTCAAACAGGATCCAGTGATCTCTCAAAGTATGATGCAGTTTTCCTTCACCCCTTCCAAGTGCCCTGCAGGATTCGCCCTCGGGGGCCTAGTTGCGCCTGTGCAGGTTTTTCAAATAGAAATAGTGCACACCGGCCATTTAGAAGGTATATATCCTTTCAAATGTGTGTATTCTCTCCGTAGATTGTGCCACCAAAAGGAACACAGGCGTGCACTCAGTAATACAGAAGAAGCATTATACTGCCTCTTTCAGTAACAAATGTTCTTATACTGGACTGCAAATGGTGTAATGTTTCCTGTGCACAGGATCATTCAGTAACAATGTTGTTCACTGCTGAGTCCATTCAAAAAGGGCGAGCACACTTGTCCTTACCAGGCCCTAAACTCTGAAGTGCAGCTAGCGATGTACTCCCCTATGGGGATGGTGTCATGTACACAGGATATATGATGCAGAAAAACCACTAACCTGTTCAGATGGCAAGTCCTTGAAGACAGTAAAAAAAAAAAACATGGGAACTTTGCAGCCCTCCGCCTGGTAATAAGAGGGAACAGAGAAAGGCAAACCGCCCAGGGAAACCCTCTGGGGTAGAAAACACTGTGCGGGATTGAGAGCGTAGGTCAGTGGTGGTTCTTAGCTCTGTGATTCTCAGGACCGGATTATTTGGACCGGACACCGTCTGGCAGAGAAGCCTTCATGAAGTCTAACAGAGAGAGTGAAATGGGTAAGTATCAGTGAAACAAGATATTCTAGATAAAGAGAGAGGAGGTATTGATCTGCACCTGTGATCATAGGGAGAAGTCTCTGCTGTGTTTCCGGGGAACTTTGGTGATTACTGTGAGTTGGAGCATAGAGGGAGAAATGAGTACAAAGATTCCATTTGGAAGAAGACAGAATCTAATACTTCCTCCGTAACCTACTTGGAAGAAGTGGGTGGTCAGTGATAGGAGATCCGCGGTCTGCGATTGCGTACTTGTTGCTGAGAGAATTCTGCTGTGCTGTGACTAGGTGTTCAGGTAAGCTATGTGAGAGAACAGTGTGAATAACTACCGAGTATCTCAACGGGTTAACCTGAGACGAACGGCACTGGTGAGAGCTCCTACCTTGAACTGAAGAGTCAAGGAATGCTTAAGGAAGCTTCTGAATGTGGCGGCAAAGGAACGCCATTTGATTCTGGCACTAGCACAGGATGATAGCAAAGGGCGGGCGTAACTGCGAAGGAATTAGTTCTAAGAAAGACAGAAAGGCTAGATGGGAAAGCAATCAGTAACTGGAAAGAAAGTTATGTAGTTGGCGAACCTATGATGCATCTTGAATAGGAGTAGAGACGCACTGGAACCCCGGACCAGCCTGTCTATATCCCATCATGTGACTGCAGGCAATTGGCATCAAGGCAGAAGCTGGAACAGGCAGTTGGGCATTGCAGGAGCGGGGCTTCCAGGTGGCCATCTTGGGTTGGGGGAGTGCAATAGTATACCAGTGAATACCATGGTGCCCCCACGACCACCGCCCGTAATCAGATGCAATAGATGGGCCCATTGGACTGCCAGAGGGTCAAACTCTTACAACATTTAAGCTTCTATTACAAGTAAAGCACGGATGGGAATTTACTGGATCATTGACTTACTCACAATTATTACTAACAATATGAAGCTCCAAACTAAATAGTTAATTAACTTTCAGTAACTGTTTCATGAATCTCTAAAATATATTAAATGTAATATTTTATATGTAGGCAGAACGCCATATACTAAGGAGTTTATCTAAGAAGTTATAGGCAGTAGAGATCATCGATTGAGATACATGGAAAATGTTATCAAAGCATACCTTTAATGTAGTTGGAAATGTGTGTGCAACGCCCATGTACTATCAAAGTAACTGAAACAGTATATTACTTAAGATCGCGACCTAAAAAATAACACACAAAATTTTTTTTTTTTTCTTTTTCGGGAAGACGTTTGTTCATCCTTCATTGTAATTGTTGCACTAACAATACCTTTAGTAGACTGGGAAATGAGAACTCCAAGGGATTTCTTAAATGAACTATAAAGTAATGAAAGTTGCTAATGAGATGCTAAATGTAATTACCTTTGTCATGGAGACTATTTCTGTTGCACATTGGTGCAACCCATTGAGATGAATCTGCATTTGCCAGGATCTATAGTATGCCCTAGCCTCACCATTTACATTAGAAGCCACCAGATTCTATGGCATGGCATGGAGGCTTCATATTATGCACAGAGGTTCTTAGTAGAATACAAGCAGCACTCCCACATGTTACGCTTCTCAGAAAAAATCACAATCTACCTCTGCATTCAGCAATCACACCCGTCTTCTTCCTTTCAGAGGCTATTCTACTGATCCGAGTTCTTCTTTTCCTACGGTTCCTGCAGAATCAATATGAACATATAAGGCCTTTCTCACTGTACTTACATAAGAAGATGATGCTATGGTATGTTAGGGTTTTTTGTAAACCGGAGGATTGCCATAACTGGCACCTTGTGACTAAAGCTTCATACAGTTACATAACAGCAGTAGTGAATTCGACGAAAAGAGGGTTTTTGACAGTGAAGATGGTTGTCAGTTCCTCTGAGATGGGACGGTGCATAATCAAAATAATAAAAAGGGGCAGCCATCAGCTGCAACATTTTTAATGAAACGGATAAGAAATCGTTTTTGAGATGCTGTCTATTGAGATCTGACTGCGCTATATCGATCCAATCGGGTCGAGAGAAGGGATGAGTTCTGCTCATAATAGGCACAATGCAGTAGTTTAGATTGAATACAGTGATCTACTGACAGGCCAATGTAAATCATGCAAATCCATCAAGATATGCGCTTGCTGTAGAGTTCTGGATAGAATTCAAGCTGTAGCACATAGGAGTTTGCCTTTTCATAATCTGATCTTCAGAGACTCCTAAGTAAACCCCATTTCCATAATCTAAACAGGGATTGGAACAAGGCTAAAGTAGCCAGAATAGGGCATGCCTACGCTAAATTTGGGAAGAATCTTTTCAACATGCCTATAGGGAAAAAGTCAAGCGTTAACAAACGTTGGGCTGATTTACTATACTAAATAAGTGGCTTTGGTAACACTAAATTTACTAATCTCAACAAATATAGTGTAAATTGAATTAGACATGTTTTGGTGCAAGTGTAACTTACACTATTTGTTTAACTTAGTAAATCAGCCCCACATATATATTTGTATTGGGCTGATTTACTAATCTCCAAAACATAGTGTAAGTTGAATTTAAGGCAATTTTTTGGTTTAAGTGTAATTTATACTATTTTTGTAGCTCAGTAAATCAGCCCGATGTGAGTTTTGTGGAGAGAAAGAGTGCTCATTATCCTGTATAATCAGTATGCTCTAATTACTTACTAGGGTTGTGCCGAATAGAACATTTACTATTTGGCCAAATACCAAATAGTCGGCCTAAGTATTTGGCCGAAAGTCGAATACCTGTGTCGAATAGTTAATTTCCATAATGTGCCTCCAGCAGTATATTATGTACTGCTAGAAATGTTTTGCCTTCAGCAGTATATTAAAGATGTGTATACTGCTGGAGGCACGTTATGGAAATGGTGAAGCACTTTCTTATTGATACATGAACATTTTCTGAATGGTTTTAATAATTAAAATGATCAGAAAATGTTCATGTACCATTCCCATAATGTGCCTCCAGCAGTATATTAAATACTGATGGAGGTAAATTCTGAAAATACTTCGCGCACACCAGTGAAATTATGTTATGGTAACGCCAATTCCCCTAGTTTGCAGAATGTATTTGGTTTGGGAAAAATCTCCAAAGATTTCCTTTGTAGACTCTCCAAGTGTAAAACTCTGTCGGCAAAGTACTGCCGGGGGAAGGCTGCAGCAGCCAATAATCTAGTATCATATCAGTTTTATGCTCACCGGGCATTTCCAAAGGTAATTTTTGGAGACTCTCCATGAGCAAGTGCTGATGGGCGTAGGTTGCAACAGCTAACAAGCAAGTAGCTTATTGGCTGCTGCAGCCTTCCCCTGGCAGTTTTATGCTCACCGGGCATTTCCAAAGGTAATTTTTGGAGACTCTCCATGAGCAAGTGCTGATGGGCGTAGGTTGCAACAGCTAACAAGCAGGTAGCTTATTGGCTGCTGCAGCCTTCCCCTGGCAGTTTTATGCTCACCGGGCATTTCCAAAGGTAATTTTTGGAGACTCTCCATGAGCAAGTGCTGATGGGTGAAGGTTGCAACAGCTAACAAGCAAGTAGCTTATTGGCTGCTGCAGCCTTCCCCTAGCAGTTTTATGCTCACCGGGCATTTCCAAAGGTAATTTTTGGAGACTCTCCATGAGCAAGTGCTGATGGGCGAAGGTTACAACAGCTAACATGCAAGTAGCTTATTGGCTGATGCAGCATTCTCCCAGCAGTTTTTTTTTTTCGCCAAGCGTCTCCTGGGTAGTCCTTGCAGACTTTCTGTGAGCAAATGCTGTCAGGAGAAGGCTGCAGTAGCCAATAAGCTATTTGCTTATTTGGTGCTGCAGCCTTCCCCCAGTAGGGTCACGTGACTGATTATCATAGCTCAAACAGAGAGATGATAGCCAATCACAGAAAGTGGACTTTGGTTTTGAGTGAGTATTCAAAAAGGTATTTCCGCCAAACCAAATGCCTAGATTTTGACCCAATTTCAGCCAGATAATCAAAGTTGAAATTCGGTACACCCATACTTCTTACCATAGTAGAGAGGGCTGGACTGTGACCCATCTCTGGCCAAAAGAGTCTTGAGCAAGTAGCATTTTTCCAATCATGAAAAACTCTTGGCCACGTGGAAAACCCTCACTGCAATGGACGCGCAGAAGTGGGTTGACGGAGCGCTATTGCACTAAGAGAGCTGAAATAGGGACTTGTAGTCTTCCCAGAGTCACGGCCATGCAGAGTGCTGGCCACTGCACCGGCCACTTTAACGCCGTGCCCGGGTGTGTTCCCACATTGGAGCTGGGCAGGGGTGTTGTTAGGTCTGGAAAAGATCAGGGGCTACACTACTGTCGGGATTGTCGAGACCCGGGGCTTGCTAGCATTTTGGTTGTAGACCCTGATGTTCTATCCAGGGCTACAGCCAACAGACCAGGGGCTATAGCCCCCTACCCCCCCCCCAGCAATGCCTCTGGAGCTGGGTCATTTTCCAGCATGTTATGGGGAAAGAGGTGCCCTTTTTGAGGCTATCGAGAGATTAAGGCAAGTGCACCACTTGCGTGACTCCAGCCTCACATTGTACGTTGGACCTAGAGCTCCGTTTCCCGCTGCGATCTACAAACAACTGGTGACGTCACCCGACGTCCCTGAGATGATGGCGATGGATAGAATGCCATTCCTGCATCCAGTCCTATTCCGAGGAGGAAGGAAAGCGTAAAAGAAGGGACCCTCAAACGTGCATGCCGGGTATTTCGGAATGATTTCAAGCGGGCGCTTCCCTGTCAGACATTGTACCCCAGTGTGTCAGCTAGTGTGTGCCATGGGAATTGCCTCAGACAGGATACAGGAAACAGGAACAAGCCACAGTTGACGTGCGGGGCGCGTGTGCGCTGGATAACTAGTGGACACAGCTTGGTGGTGGCAGCGCTTGGAGATGAGATCAGCAGGATTATTGGGGTGGTTTCTGCGAGGGGTTCTGCTGATGAATGCGCCCCTGTTCTGGTATGTCTCAGAGCTTTGCATCATCGCGGTTAAGGTGGCAGACTGGGCTGCTGTTTTGACTGGGGAGCGATGAGATGTGAGAACTGTTTCATGTAACTGCTGACATTTATTGCGAGAGCGCATGTTAGAAGTTTTACCAGCATGGGTTTTTATCGCCTGGTGTAGATGGTTCGGCATGCAGAATATACCCACGGTGTGCAAGGACGTTTTTATTAAGGAAAGCAAAGTCATTGCAATTTTGAGTGGTAGAAATAATAGAATGCTGTGGAAATGTGGAGGAATGAAGTATATTTTAATCAGTAGAATTATAGGTGAAGTGTTTGAATATGTTTATTTATAGTGAAGAATGTTGTGCACATTGTGTGTGTTCTGAGTGAAGTGTGCCTGGAATTTACAGCTATGTATTTGTATAAAATTTACCATAACCAACTGTTTAAAATGCCGAGGTCAAACGTATATATAAATATCTACTATTCGGTGACTTATCACCACTTTTAAGTGGGATGTTGATGCATTTCTAAGTTCGATGTATTTGTACAGTGGGTTTGAATGCAGTTATGTGTATGGATAATTAAAGCGGGAATATGAGAGAGAGAGAGAGAGATAACGAACGAGAGAGAGAGAATAGAGTTCATAGCGCTTTGAAGAATTGTTAAGTTTAAGCGCTTTCCAGATTTGACAATGTAGGCACTTATCTTGAAAAAGTATAACAAGTGAGTGCCTCTGAGTGCTCAAACAGACAAATGTATTAAGTGCACGTTAAAACTTTCTCTAAACTTTATGCATGCAATTTTGTTGTTCGATTAGGAAGTTGTGCATATATTGGTTGCTAACCGATAATTGTACATTAACTGAAGCACTAATTTAGTGCAATTTAAAGTTAAATGAATTGTGAAAAGAAATTGGTTCATTGATTTGCATTAGGACTTCGGGCACTGGAGGTGAAGTGGCATCTTTGTGAGGGTAAGGTTACGGCATAGAATGTGTGGGAGAGTGGTTGAACTCTCCCACTTTATATACCGTTGAAACAACGTATTGGTGTTAAATATTTCAAGGGCAATATCGGTGTGCATAACACAAGTTTTTTTGTTTTTTTATTCATCTTACACACTTGCATGGGGTGCATTTTGTTTACCTATTGTTTGGGTGCTATACTGTGCTGATCCTCTGCATGGACATGTTTCGTGTGTGTTCTTTAGCTATTCTGCACACTCTTCTATCCTTTCCACGATCTTGTATGTGTTCTATAACGAGATGTGGTGCGATTGATATGTATGTGCAATATGGCCAGTAATATATGTTATGTTATGTTAACGATACTTATATAGCGCACCGTCACCAACGGAATTGGTCCCCAGGCGCTCTGGAGGATCTGCAAATGAGAAGGTAGGATGGGTTAGTAAGGTGAAGAGGGCGTAGGATAGTGAGAGGAGTGGTGTACTGTTGGCTGCTTCAACTCGGTAGACACCGGGTGCTGAGCTTTGGTGCGAGTAGTGCATCGGTGTCAGTCCTTGTGTGCTGTTGGTGCGGTTTATATGTTGTTGCAGTGTGGTGAAGTGGGTGCAGCTGGTTGTGCGAGAGATGGTTGTGTGAATTTTTTAAGTATGCAGAGAGTTAGAGTTTATATTGGTTAGTAGTTAAGTGTAGTGCTTTGCAATCTTCATAATTCCGTCTAGGTTTGGCACTTGCTAACATTCACAGTCCTGTCTAGATACGGCACAGGCTAGTGTTCTCAGCTCTAAGTGTGGCACATGCTAACATTCACAATTCTGTCTAGATACAGAGCAGGCTAGTGTTCTCAGCTCTAAATGTGGCACATGCTAACATTCACAATTCTGTCTAGATACAGCGCAGGCTAGTGTTCTCAGCTCTAAGTGTGGCACATGCTAACATTCACAATTCTGTCTAGATACAGCGCAGGCTAGTGTTCTCAGCTCTAAGTGTGGCACATGCTAACATTCACAATTCTGTCTAGATACGGCGCAGGCTAGTGTTTTCAGCTCTAAGTGTGGCACATGCTAACATTCACAATTCTGTCTAGATACGGCGCAGGCTAGTGTTTTCAGCTCTAAGTGTGGCACATGCTAACATTCACAATTCTGTCTAGATACGGCGCAGGCTAGTGTTCTCAGCTCTAAGTGTGGCACATGCTAACATTCACAGTCCTGTCTAGATACGGCACAGGCTAGTGTTCTCAGCTCTAAGTGTGGCACATGCTAACATTCACAATTCTGTCTAGATACAGAGCAGGCTAGTGTTCTCAGCTCTAAATGTGGCACATGCTAACATTCACAATTCTGTCTAGATACAGCGCAGGCTAGTGTTCTCAGCTCTAAGTGTGGCACATGCTAACATTCACAATTCTGTCTAGATACAGCACAGGCTAGTGTTCTCAGCTCTAAGTGTGGCACATGCTAACATTCACAATTCTGCCTAGATACAGCGCAGGCTAGTGTTTTCAGCTCTAAGTGTGGCACATGCTAACATTCACAATTCTGTCTAGATACGGCGCAGGCTAGTGTTTTCAGCTCTAAGTGTGGCACATGCTAACATTCACAATTCTGTCTAGATACGGCGCAGGTTAGTGTTCTCAGCTCTAAGTGTGGCACATGCTAACAGATACGGCGCAGGCTAGTGTTCTCAGCTCTAAGTGTGGCACATGCTAACATTCACAATTCTGTCTAGATACGGCGCAGGCTAATGTTCTCAACTCTAAGTGTGGCACATGCTAACATTCAAGTTTCCTCTAGGTGTGGCATATGCTAACATTCACAATTCTTGGCAGCTTCAACTCGGTAGACACTGGGTGCTGAGCTTTGGTGCGATATATAGGTGCTATATACCTACATTTATTGTGACAGGTCCTTTGATTGTTAGTATGTGTTATCAAGAACAGCTGACTCATGTGTAACGGTTGTACTTGGGAGTGGCAGTCCCATGATCTGGAGGTAGCGGCTCCAGATAAATCGATTCAGTATTGTATGATGGTTTGCAAGTATTGATTGTGTTGCTCCTTGAAGAGCGTGTTGTGCATGAGCTTGGCAGGCTAAGTACCCATAATGGACGGGCTCGGATGGAAGGTGTCTAGTTATTTCATTGAAGGTTGAGTGTGTAGCTAAGTGTCTCGAGTTTGCAAGTGAAAGTATCGAGTAAACCAATGTGGATGCAAGGTCTTTGTTGGTGCATGTGGGATGGTGTTAGGAATCTGAGCGAATGGCTTCATATTTTGCGATTCATAGGAAGGGAGGTGTGTAGTATGCTTAGGGCATTTATTATCACTACCGGAATGGTGTGTGATCCATGGAACTACAGGTTTAACTGGACTCTCATGAAGGGAGATAGACCTGAGTGGACGTTATACTACTGCTCTCCAGGGGCCACTGCAGAGCTCTCTAAAGTTAAACGAAAGAAGGTGGTGTGCATTTGTATTTTTGTATTTTATTTTGTATTTTATTTATTTATATAGCGCGCCTGGCCCAAAGACATATGGGCGCATTTCTTGAGGCTAAAGAGGTTACAGAGACATGGTATGCAGACACAGATAACATTATATATACAACAGTACCCCCGAAAATTATGCTGGAAAGGCAACAAGCAAAGCCAGCAATCTTTCTCCAAATAGGACAAGCATATTGGACAAGAGGGTTCATTGGAAAAGGATGTCAGGATCTTTTCCAAGAATAACTACCTGCCAAAATCAAATCACTGATATCTCTCCTGGTGGAACAATTCAATATTTGTTTCCAAATGTTTTGAATGTTTCTCAAGATTCTTTCATTCACCAAGCAAGAAAAAGGGATTACGGCAAACATCGTCTGCCCCCATCAGATACAGCATTTGCCAAATAGAAAAAAACATAAATCAGAAAATGCGGGAATAGTGAAAAAACAGAGCTAGGGTCAAGGATCCTCTTCAGAACAGTTGATTTGTATTTTTCTTAAGGCGATATATAAGTACACAGTTTGTTTTCAGAATATTCTTAAGTTATTTTCCTTAGCTTTTGGCCAGAGGTCATGGTGTACATGCACTGAACAATAAACAGGCCCCAGACATATAATACATTTTGTATACTTTTTATGTATGATGCAGTTTCTTTCTCTGGTCATAGTATTTGTTTCCCCTCATTATATGTTACTTGTCTATGCATCAGATTTGTTTGCATTGACACTCTAAGTATACTTTCTATATCTATACACACATCTACTAATCTTTACACACTTAGCCCTTGACTTCAGGTTTAGCATTACTTAATGTTCTAACAGATGTGGATTTATGATTCTACTAGTCACATCCACCAGATCAAGAATATTCTACTTGCATGGTCCATGCTGCAGCAATTGCCTATTTTATCATATGTTTAGGTTGCTCTATTATAAGCAGAAGTTCAGTAGACAGTTTGTTTGAATAAGTACATTTTGCAATACATCGACTAGTTCATTAGAGGCCTACCTATCACCCTATGTTGGTTGCAATACTCTAAACAGAATCCCTTGTAAGAACTTTCCATCAGGATTATTTCAGATAAGTGGGGCGTGGCTTGGCGCCGACAGAAATGGCTGCCTAGTTTCGGCGCTCCACTCCGGTGGCACAATATTACTTTTATCCCTCTCCTCAAATTACTCTTCTTTTTGGTCTGCTCTTGTCTTGCTAAGCTTTCTGGGCGTCCATGGCTCGTTGTGGAGCTGCTCTCTTTGACCTCAACATTTCGTCTTTAGCCTTCGGTGGGCCGGTTGATGCAGCAGTGTCATCCAGTGACTAAAGCTGCCGGCGTCTCCTGTCAGAAGCTCGGACTCCGCGCCGTCACCCACCACTCTCAAGAGGCAGAAGAATGACTCACCTACACCTAAAGAAGTTACTTTGGATCCAATCATGCAAACCATTTTATTGGAAATAATGGCTCTTAAACCATTCATGGGGGACACTAATGCTAAACTGCAGCAGCTTGATACATTTTTTTTCCATATTTGAATCTCGGATGAATGAGGTGGAGAGGCGTGTTAGTGATCCTGAAGACACTACTAATAGAGTAATTTACCTGGAAACCACTATCACATCTCTACAAAAACAGTCTGAGAATCTTGAAAACAGAAATAGGAGAAACGTACGTATTGTCGGCCTTCGGGAAAATAGAAAAGGATAACCCTATTTCATTCTTGTACGTCTTTTTACCTCAGATCCTCGACTTACCGACGTCAGTGCAGAACAGTATGCAAACAGCACATCATGTAGGACCAATTAACTCAGCCGGAATCTCTACTGGCCTTCCCAGAACTCTCATACTAGCCCATTTGGATTATACCCACATCACTCTCATATTGAAAAAAGTTAAACAAATCAAGCAGCTGTCCTGGGAAGGCAAGAAAATATTTATTTCACAAGATGTCTCCAATGCTACCACGGCAAGAAGAAAGGAACTCCTCACCTTTAGACCAGCCCTTAGACAGTTAAACGCCAGATATGGGATTATCCATCCAGCTATTCTCAAAGTCACCGTTAATAGGCTTTCCAGAATCCAACAGACTTGTAACACTAGATCCAATCTCACAAAATGGATCATATGGACACATCAAGACTCCCCACTTGAATGATATTGCAACTTCTATTAGGCTAAATATTGAACTCTTGTTGAAGATCTTCCACCAGAGGGGGGAAAGGCGAGCCTCATTTTTAGTGGCTCTCGAACCCCCATCTCTTCATATCTCTAACATGGATTGGTGTGGCTGTTTCCGGTTAGCCACAGTCCTATCTATAGTTGTTGGTTATACTTCATTATTACCAAATTCCATGTTTTCACTGTTCGTCCCACATTTTCCCCTCTGCTTCGCTCCTCTCATGTTTCCATCCATCATGCAGATCTATATTTATCTATCCTACTGTGTTCTGCTCAATTGCTCCATCAAATATCCCTGACAAGTTTATTTGCAAATACTTTGTTTTTCATATGGTATTTGTACTGTATGCTATCCTATTCCTAACATATACCACTTAACATAATCTCTAGGAAATTAAAGGATTACATAATCCTATCAAGAGAAACAATTTGATCTTATTTTAATAGAACAAAGCCATCAATCGCCATCAATCGCCTGTATACAAGAATCACATCTCTCAAATGAAGAAGCAGCTAAATTTAAATTTCATTGGGTGGGTCCGATGGGTCAGGTCTTTTCTAGTGCTGCAAATGGTAATTAATAAGGCTTTTAAATGCAAAGTGATAACGGATGAATCTATCGATTTAGGTAGATGGGTGCTTCTCAAGATCTTAGTGGAATCTAAGGAATATACTGTCCTGAATATATATAGTCCTACATGGTCCTACATCTGCAGACCCTTCCTTTTGGTGGCAACTTAGAAATCACATGCTTCAATGCAATCCCCACAATCTAATAGTCTGCAGAGATTGTAATCAGACCATTTCCAGCTTCATCACTTACCCTACTGGTTCCGAATTTACCTTCTTATCGACTCGCCACAATTCCTTTTCACGACTTCATTACATTTTCAGCTCCAAATCCATGGTTAATCTCCTTCTCATTGTCCAAATAGAATCCATAACAATCTCAGATCACGCGCCTGTATGCATCCAACTTGCATCCCCACTGAATTCCCATAACTTTAATAGATGGAGATTCAATGCTAATCGGTTGCGTGATTAATCATTTGCACCCTTTATCACACAGCAGCACACCATTTGTTTCGTAGAGAATACAAATCAGGACACATCCATAACTAACAATTGGGGCTGTTATAAAGCCACTCTTAGAGGCCAACCCATATCCTTTTTTGCTGATAAAAAGAAAAAACTGAAATTAAGATTCCAATACAAATATAAAAGATCATAGAGGGATTAGGACATTCTCAGATACTCTAATTTATACACCTCTGAGGCTCACCCAAATAACACTCAGATTAGAGACTTTCTTCATAACATTCCCCACACTACATATCTCCAAGCGGATTTCCAATCACTCAATGTCCCAATATCATCTTCTGAAATACATCAAGCCATTAAAAACCTTACAAAAGGCAGGCCCCTGGCCCAGATGGCTTCCCTCTTGAATTGTTTTGCCCATTTTTCCAATCATTAGTTCCTAAACTCAATGAACTTTACTCCCATTTCATCATGGAAAGCATGGCTCAAGGTTCTTTCCTAGAGGCCATGCTCATCGTCTTCCCTGAGCCCAATAAAGACCCAGAACTTCCCCAAAGCTACCATCCAATTTCCCTTATTAATACGGATTGTACAATCTTGGCTAAGACTTCTCCCCTTCTTACCCAGTTTACTTAAGCACAATCAGGTTGGATATGTGAAGGGTAGAGTATCTTCTTCCAACATTAGACTTTTCCTGGATGTCCTAGATTTAATACATCATTTGAAAGATCCCCATGCAGCTGTAGCTCTCGATGCAGAAAAAGCTTTTGATAAAGTAGAATGGCAATATATGTTCGAAGCTCTTAAGTGGCATGGCTTTGGCACCCCATTTCTTTTGATGATTAGCCTCCTCTACTCTAAGCCTAAGACTGCAGTCTTTGTGAATGGACACATTTCTTCCTACTTCCCCTATCTAGAGGGTCACGTCAGGGATGTCCCCTTTCACTGATTCTTTTTTATTTTAGCACTAGAACCCTACTTAGAAGCAATATGACAAAACGATTACATTCTAGGATTTCAATGTGGACACTTACACATTAAACCCACAGCATATGCCGATGACGTGCTTTTATTTATTTTTTTAAACCCAGATCATAGCACTCAGTTTCTACTAGATATTATGTCAAGGTTTTCCCTAGCATCTGGCTACAATTTAAATAGTGACAAGTCCAAAGTTTTCCCCCTCAATGTACATTGTACAATGCATCATACTCTTACCCTAGGTATGAAATGGTTTCCAAAGGCTTTAAATATTATGGTTGCACATTTCAGCTGCCAGTAATAATATTCAAAAACAAAACTCTGAGATCCTACTAGCAAGAATTAAGGAAATGGTATCCTTTTGGTCTCCTCTTTATCTATCCTGCTGGGGATGCTTAGAATCTATTAAAATTATGATTTCCCCCATTATTCTATATCTTCTTTATATGTTACCAATCCCCCTGCCCTCCTCCTTTTTAAATCCATTGATACTTGCCTAACGAAATCCCTCTGGAGAAAAAAAAAGACATATGGTCTCATTACAACACCGGTGGTAGCCGTGCCAGTAAAACTGGCAGGCTGCTGCCGGAGTTGTGATTTTTCCCAGTGCCTGGCTCCATGGAAACACCAGGGGATTATGGCCCTGGTGTTCTTGGAATTCAGGAGCCAGAAACATGTAAATCCCCATTCCCATTTGAGTCCCATAGGACTCAATGGGAATGGGGACGAGGGAAGCACCGGCACCGTCAACAACGGTGCCGGTGCTTCCCGGAAAGTCTGCAGGAGGGTGCCGTCAGGCCTGATGGGCGGGACAGGACCCACCTGCAGACTCGGAGTGTGCTGGTCAAGTATCAACGGTGCCGGTAGACTTACCGACACCATTGTTACCGGACCGGCACTCTCATAATGAGGCCCATAAAATTTCTCTCAGAAACTTTAAAAAGTCCTGTATTCAGGGTGGTGTGGGATTCCCTGATTTAAAAAATATCACATGGCTTTTGTTTTTAGGCAAACACAGCTATGGTTTACTCATGGAGTGCCAACTTTTGCACCTAACTGGGCACGCTTAGAAAGAGCTATGGTATCCCCTATTTCCCGGCCAGATTTTTAACTTGTCAAAGGTAAAAACAAATATACTAAATACTCATGCATTCGCCAATCTGCATATTTTCTTAGATTATATATGTTCCCCTGGTTCATAGTGATCATTTCGAAAAAAAAATTCTACAAAGGTTTCGAAAACAAAGTTTCGAAAAACAAAGCTGTGACAGCCTGTATTTAACATGCAAAGTGCATTTCTTTCAAAACCAATCCATCGACAATAGTCATGGACTGGTTTCAATTGAAATGCACTTTTACATGTTAAAAGTAGCATTTCAATGTTTTTTTTTTTTTTTTTTGTAACTTTGCAACATTAGATGCAGCTGTCCAGTGCTGAAATTACAGCACTGGACAGCTCCATGTAACAGTTCAAAGTTACAAAAAAAATAATTAAAATGTCAATATAGACAAAAACACCCCCAACCCTAACCCAAGCCCCAACCCTAACCCATGTCGACGGCACTTCCGATTTTTTTCAAAGAAATTGTCATTTGAAAGAATGGCATTTCGACAAAAGAAATCGAAAGTTTGCCATTCAAAACTTTCACGTTCGTAAAAATGACAGGACACCATTCCCCGCTATTGCAAAAAAATACTTGTTCACCTCTCCTTTCATTTGGCATAATCCCTTAATTAAAATTAAAAGGAAAATGTATCAGTTGGAACCCATGGCTCTCCAGAGGTATTATATTTTGCAATCAATTCTTTCTACAAGGTATTCCAATTACTTTTAATGAATTTGCTACTAAGTTCCACATGCCTATTTCTTTCTTGAAATAGTATCTAGATATTATCTCTGCAATTGTGGATAACTATGAGATTTTAATGTATGATTCCAATATCCCTAATGTGCAAAGCCTACTACATATGCTTAATTTGGCATTACTGCTTCTATGTTTTATAAAACCCTAGCGCTAAAATCTACTACTACAATTCCTGATCACCTTCACAGCCACTGGCAACAGGACTGTCTATTACTTGACCATCAACTACGCTGGCCCCAACAATGAAAATATATGTCCAAGATTACAGCCTCTGCCACGATAATCCAAACTCTGGTTTTTTTTCACAATAGAGCTTTTATTACTCCCGATTCACTTTTCAAATGTAACATAGCACTTAAGAGTTGCTTACAATCCCAGGACTATTTTAAACATATGTTTATGAATGTCAGCCTGTCAAACCGTTTTGGAATACTTTATGAAGCACCTTCAAACGTATATTCAACTTTCACCAAGGCTTTTGTTTTGAATTCCTTATCTTCGGTTGTTCTTTCCGACAGAACACTAATATTAATAAGAATGCCTGTTTTTTGTTTCATCGTTTTTTGATGATTGCAATCCAAACTATTACCACCAACTGGAAAAATGTAAACCACATTCATTACAATATATGGTGGACCGCTATTTGTAATATCCACAGAAAAGAAAGTTGCAACGCCTCCTCTCCTGACCTACTATGTAAACATCAGTTGAAACGGCAGTCCTTTCTATGTTTCCTATTTAATGTGGACTCCCATTAATACTTTGTGAACATAACCAATTTATGAATGAACCTGCATCTCCCCTACTCCCCCCTTGTACCTGTCATGTCCCATCTGTCTTGTCTGTCTTTCTGTTTTTCCCCTTTATTAAAAAGTTTGAATCTTCTTCATATAATGGTATTTTGCTTATACTTGGCTTATATGCACATGATGTTTCTATTGCTTTATGCATTCTCCCTATACATGCCCTATATCTTGAATTATCGGTTGTATCAATGGTATGCCTTGTATATCTAATTCTTCAAATAAAAACCTTTAAACACAAAAAGGACTATTTCAGATTATTGATGTTAAATGATGTGATGTCATCAGTAATGTCATTGATGATGCCATTTGTGATGTCCTGTCTGATGTCTTAAGCATCACTCTAATCAGTGCATGGTGGGTGCAAGAGGAATGGTTGCATAGCTTACCATACCTGGCAAGCTAGTTTGGTTTTCAGATTTTGGGTTGCAACCATGAAATACCATTAAGAACGTTTTTTCAATTAATTTCATACATTTTTTGTTAGAACAAGCTGCCCGTAAGGGCTCTTTAACAAAGGTTATTCATTGGATTTCAAAGTTCTTTCAGACAGCTTAACCATAAAGTTACTTTCACAAAGTGTTCCACTGAATGTCATAGGTTTTTATTACAGCAACTCACTTTAACATTAATTTCACTATTTCTCTCCACTCACAATTGTTTTAATATGCATCATCCCCTTATAATATGTATTACATCTGAAACAGTTGCTGATGTTCACTTTTCTACTGACATCAATAATACCAAATTACAGAGAGGGATGCAGCATTGCATATTATTTATCCAAAATAATGTTTCATGAAAACAAAACTATTACGTTATTTGTTTATTGTGATACGGTTACATAGAAACCTCACACAATGTATCCATTACAATACATAAACATTTGGCAATTCATAAACACACAAAAATACAATTAGAAAAATGCATAAAACATATGATAAAACCTATGAAAAACCCCTACAAAATATAACATATCTATTAGAATACAGAATACAATTTTAAATATTGCGTTAATAATCATAAATGTTCCCTCCGAATACATGCATCCATTAGGCTCAACAGGTTTTTAGATTCTAATTACATATCCTATAAATTCTTTGAAATTCTGCCAGAAAAGAGCCACCAAACAGGAAAGTGAATTAGCAGTCATCAAGCTGTCCACAAAATGATGTCAGTACCGACCGCTTCTGGAGAAGCCACAAAATGGGAAAGATGGAATATTCTCCTCACATTAAGGGCTTCACATTTCCATAACAGAAAATACAGAGATTACTGTCTTACTGTTTTACAGAACCTGCACGTAAAATCTGTCAATCTAATATGGATTCCAATAACCTTGAGAGTTGGGTAGCAGTTGAAAGCAAACCTAATTAAACCATTTCTAAAAGCATTTGAGGGTGATTTACAGATATAAAGCAGTGATTGGGTCTTAGGATGATAGTCGGACCAATTTGCTAAATTGTTAAACAGTGCTAAGTAATGGAGATTCCCCAATGATTCTTGCCTGTCCAGAGGCATCAACCTTTTTTTTATTTTACAGATAATAGACGTGTATCACCCATCCAATCAATCTCTTTCAGACATTGATGACATTCCTCCAAATTAATATTCAGAGCAATACTAGGCCTTATTTCTATAGACTTGCATAACTTTGTGAGAATAGTTGGTTGTTCACAATTACAAAACATACAAAACAAGATAACTACATTTGTAGTGGAGCCACCAAGACCTTAAACCAAGTTCCAGCCTAACAGCCTCGATTGGGATGTGAGGGGGAATTTTAAGAACTTTTTGCAAGAGCTTTGATTTCTCTACACAGACATTTGTTTTCATTGATCCAGGAAGTAATTCACAGCCATACAGGAGTGCTGGAGTAAATTTTGCATTAGGGGTGTTAATGAGAAAAAAATAATCTTTTGTTGTATGGTTATCATCTGCCTAAGAAAAATTTCAATTTTCACCTTCATCCTACATTTAATATTTTAACTACAATTGCAAGAGAGGAACATCTAGCCCAGGTAGATAAGAGATGGGGTATGCCTAAAATGTGATGAGCAATGAACCATGCATAATTCACAAATTTCTTTGGGGCATTTTAACACAAGATAGTAGTCTTGGTTGGATTATTTATTTATGTTTGCATTTGTTGCAGTGCACTGAACCCTTGAGTATCTAGATGCTAGTTACATTGTAAAAACAGAGAAATACAGAGTGGAGAGACAAACAATACAGAATAGAGAGAATACAGGAAACAAACGTGAACACACCAGGGTAGGAGGGGTGTCATGGTGTCTTAGAGTCTTGATTCGAGGATCAGCAGATGAGGAGGGTGAAACAGGTATGCGATTGTCTTAGTTTGTTAGCTCAGGGAGTTTTATAGCCAAAAAGCCAGGTTTTTATATTTTTCAGAATGAATAGTATGAGGGTTCCTTTCTCAGGGAGATAGGGAGATTGTTCCAGAGCTTGGCGGCCATGACTGTAAAGCTCTGTCCTCCCGTGGTCTTCTTGGAGAAGGTGATCACTCTGTGGAGATGGTCGTTTGTGGATCTTAGAGGGCGCAGGGTGTATTTCTCCACCCGGCACAAGAGGTAGGCCAGGGCAATGTTTGTGGTGCACTTGTGTGCGATGCAGAGGGTCTTAAATTTAATCCATTCCTCGATTGGGAGTCAGTGGCATCTTTCCTAGCTTTTGTGACGTGGTCGTGCTTGGAACAACCTTGGGCTGCTCGGAGGGCATTGTTTTGGATGGTTTGCAGCTTGCACAAGTTACGTTCAGAGGTTCCTGCAAAGAGAGTGTTACAGTAATACAGTTGGGCACCGGTGGTGGGACTGGCTATAGTGAGGCGGTTGGTTGTGGTGAGGAATGGCTTGCTGGCATTCAGTAGTTTTGCAGTGTGGGCAGTGGAGGAGGCAATGGTGTTGACCTGGTGAGAGAAGTCAAGGGTGGCCCCTAGGTAGATGCCCAGAGTGTTGTCTGCAGCAGATGTGTTGATGTGATTGCCGTCAATGTCAAATGCTTTGTAAGCTGGGTCTATGCTGCAGAGGGTGGAGTGAGAGTTTTGTCGTTGTTGAGGAATAACTGGTGGGTTGCCATCCAGTTTCGGACAATTTCATAAACAAAGTTGATGGTTGCCACGTCAAGGTGGTAGGAGCCAGAGAAAGGGAAGAGGATTTGGGTGTCCTCACTATAATTCGTGTGGGAAATGCCAAAGGCAGACGGGTGATCAAAAAGGGGTTTAGTGTACATTTTATACAGGGTTGGGGAGATGCAGTATCCTTGTGGGACTCCACAGGTTACTTGTGCTGGTAGGGCATCATGATCATCCATGAATACACAGGAGGATCTGTCTGCTAAAAAGGATCTGATCCAGTCTGTTGCTGCTGGGGAGAGGTTTGCTGTTGGGGTGAGGTGGTTGCAGAGTGGCTGGTGGTTGATGAGGTTGAATGCTGCTGATAGGGCCAGCATGAGGAGCAGGGTGAGTTTGCTTGAGTCTTTAATATCGTCTAACTGTTTTTTTAGGTCCAGTAGGTCATTTGCAGTTCCATGCCTTGGTGAAAAGCCTGATTGGTGGGTGCCAATGATGTGGTTGTCCTCAAGGTATTTTTGGAGCTGGAAATATGCTGCTCGGTTGAGGATTTTAAGGATGAAGGCCATGGTGGTGATGAGGCAGTAGTTAGTGGGGATGGTGGGACAAGGGATTTTATTTTAGAAGTGGGAGGATCCAGGCTTTTTTCCTGGTAGTTGGCACGGTTTTTGTTGTGAATGAGGAGTTGATGATGGATGTGATGATGGGTGTAAACATCTCAGCGTAGTCTTTGATGATAGGGGCCAGACAAGCATCTCCTTTGCATCGGGACAACTTGAGGCCTTTGATTACATTTGTGACTTTGAGTTCTGATACTGGGCGGATGGCAAGTTGGGAGATGGGTAGGCTGGTAGGGGGAGTGAGTGGCGTGGGGTGGCTGGCTGTGTTTGGATGAGGATGGAAGTTACTTGGTGCAGATTTTTGCCTGGATGGGGGCAATTTTCCCTGTGAGGGCTTCTTGTATCTTGCACACCTGGTGTCATCTATGATGTGGTCTGAGGGAGGGGAGACTGGCAACTCGAGTTCGCATAAGATCATGAAGAGTTTGTGGTTGTTGGATTGTGCACTGTTTATTCTGGCATTGTAGCTGCTGGATTGGGCAGTGTTAATTTCTCTTTTGTATTCTTTGGCTAGGGAGGTATACTGGGCTTTGGAAACTGTGGGTGGGTATTTTCTTCATGCCGTTTCAGCAGCGTGTTGCTTGGCAGAGGAGGCAATGTGCATGGGGTTGAATCAGGTGTTCTTTTTTAAAGCTTGCTCAGCTTTATGCTTTTTAGGCGGGGCTAGAGTGTCGAAAGCTAGAGCAATGTTGTTGTATAGTTGGACAAAGGACTCTGCGTTTGTGTCGAATGGGAAAGTGAGGGCTGAGAGGAGGGGTTTGAGGTTGTCCTTGTTCAGGTTTTTGGTGCACTGGGCTAAGGCTTCGGGGTTCATTGGATCGCAGGGGCTGGGCCTCTTATTGTTGGGGAGGTCCAATGTGATGGTCTGGTGGTCAGACTATGGGCAGGTTGTGGTGGTGATGCTGATCAGGTTGCAGTTGACCTGGGCAATCCAATCAAGGGTGCGGCCCTGGATGTGGGTAGGTACAGTGGTTCATTGAACAAAACCGGTGGTTGAGGGCTGTGGCTAGGCTTTTTGCGTGTGGGTCTGGGGGGTAATTGAGGCCGAAGTTGTGGTCTCTCAGGATTAGGATTTTTGAGGTGGGCTTGATGGTGATATTGACGATAAGCATGAACTATTCCTCGAAGGATGAGCTGGGGCCTGTTGGGCAATAGATGAGGTGGAGATTGAGCGTGCTGGTGGGTGAGAGAGAGAGTTTGGGGGGCAGGATTTTGCATTTTGGGAAACGACTGAGTTGGTGGACCTTATGGTGATGTTATTTCTGTTGATAAGCGCAATTCAGCCACCTTGCTGTGGGTTCAATCATTGCGCATGATGGCACATCCTGGGGTGAAAGCAATCTATAGAGCAGGGCCTGCTGCAGCGTAGAGCCATGTTTTGGATTTGTCAAGCAGGTTGAGATCATTGGAGGTTGTGAATTTTAGGGGCGAGCGCAGGGACTGATCTGGCAATGATCAGGGTGCAGTTGAGGGGCTTGTTGGGAGAGGCCAATGTGAGGGGGTTGTGGTGGTGAGCAGGCACAGAATATAGGCGTGAGTGGTGGGGTCCATGGCCAGGTGAACAAGCAGAGAAAATTGTTTCTGGCTTGGAAGGAGGGTGGAGCTGAGGGGGCAGCGTCGGGTGATAGTAGGTGCATGGCCTTCTGGTGTGGTGCTGGAGGGGCCTATTCCTGATAGATATTGGGGGAGGAAGGCAGGTGGGGGCCAAGGCATCTTCAGATTTAGAGAGGGATGTTTAACCACCAAACCATTTGCAGACAGATAAGACAGGGTCAGATTTTGTCTCCATTGCAAACCTATAGGAGTGGTTTCCATATGAAAATATAATCTGAATAAGCAAGCCACTCAAGTTCCAAAGTACCCGGTCTGGGCAGAAACAATGAAATCAACAGAAGATCAAAGACGTACATATTAAATAAAATAGGAGCAGAAATGCACTACTGGCGTAATCCTTTTTCAGCATCAACATCATTTGGAAGGTGCACCTTTCCATTTAATCTGACCTTAATGATGCTTTTAGAATTAAATAGAATCAGCATTGATAGTAAGTCCCCCGGGATACCTCAGTCATTAAGTTTGGCACACAAGTGCTCTCTGTCCTCTTTATCAAACGCAGATGAAAGATTTAAACTCATATAGTACTGCCTATTTATTTCTTGGACATTTGTATGGCGCCTATAATATATAAGTGTTTCCAGGTGCCACAAGACTAGTTGGGGCGGCGTAGGAAAAAAGCTAAAACGGTTATATTGGCCTTGTGGTAATCCTACCTGTACAAGACAAGGTGATAAGTGCAGAGGGGTGGGGAAGAGGGAGAAGTGCAGGGGTGGGATGGATGAGGGAGGGGGGTTGTTAAGTGTGGGGATGCCAAGAAGGCAAGTGCCAGGGGAAAAAAGAGAGGGGGAGGTTAGGGTGAGTGAGATGGATAAGGTGGGCCATGTTAGGGCTGGTCCGGTGAAGGGAGCCCGAGGGCAAGTGCTGGCCGGGGGTGCTGGGGGACTGGTAGTGGGGTGGTTTGGCCCCTGTATAACTCTGAAGGGACTAGGCCCGAGTCGCAGTGGCAGAGGGCGCATTTAGCGCAAGAGGGGGAGAGGAAAGAAAGAGGAGAAAAGGAAAGTCTTGAGAAGTTTCCGGATCTTGAGAAGATTCCTCTCCAGTCTGAGGTGGATAGGGAGGCCATTCCAAAGGGCGGAACCAGCCGAGGAGAGATATCTACCTCCCACTCTTTGCTTGGAGAAAAGTTTGACCTGTTGAGAGTTGGAACCAGAGGATCGAAGGATTCAGGCAGGGAGGTTTTTAGGAAGGGAGAGCTGGATGTAGAGAGCTCCCAGGCCCCAGACAGCCTTGTGGATGATGCATAGGGTCTTGAATTTGATCATTGCAGACACCAGGAGCCAGTGGACGAATTTTAGGGCTGGAGAGTCCCTGGGCTTCAGGCCAAGTATAAGTCTTACAGTCCTATTCTGGATTAGTTGATGGATCGAAGGGAGGAAAGAGGCAGATTGGGGTAGAGGCTGTTGCAGCAGTATAGCCTAGAGAGAACCAGAGCTCCGTAGAAGTTGAGCTTCTGGAGAAAAGGTCAGAAAAAGTTGAATGCCCCTGATGATGGTGATAATAATAATAATAATAATAATAATAATAATAATAATAATAATAATAATAATAATAATAATAATAATAATAATAATAATAATAATAATATAGCATTTATATAGTGCTTCAAACCCTGAGGCATCTGAGCACTGATTATTATTACGCACAGTGTGGTGCTCATTTATTGACCTCAGAAGGATGAAAGGCTGAGTTAGGATGTGAACCTGCATCAGCAGGATTGGCACAGATGACGAAGCAAGCGCTCAACTCGCTGTGCTATCAGACCGGCTATGAGGTGGAGTTGAAAGATGGATTTATTGGCAAGGTCCGTAATGTGTGGAGAGAAAGAGAAAAAGGAGTCAAAGATGATTCCCAGGTTCTTAGTCTCACAAGTGGGAGAAGAGAGGGGTCCCAGAAAGGCTGGCCGGAGAGTGCGGGAAGCAAGGAGCAGGCATCCCAATGAGAAGGATTTCCATTTTACTGGCATTAAGGCAGAGATCATTGGCAGAACACCATATCTGAATAGCAGTCAGACAGTCACTTATGAGAGATGAGGGGGAGGCGGTACAGGATGGCAGCTTGAAGGAGAGCTGTGTGCCATCTGCATAACACTGGGAATTAGGAGAAAAGGTGGAGATCAAGTTGGTCAGAAGGGCCAGGTAGGTGCTGAAGAGCCATGGTGATAGGATAGAACCCTGAAGGATGTCAAAGGTAGAGAGTGAGGTGGATGAGGGAAAAGGACCCTTTTGTACCTGGGAGGGCCTGTTTGAAAACAAGGAGGTCAGGCAATCCATTGTCCAGTCTGCTATACCAAGGGTATCATCGAGACGGTTTATGAGGATGGAGTGGTTGACTGTGTCGAAGGCAGAAGAATGATCGAGGAGTATCAGAACAGAGTGCGTTTAAGTCCATGTTAGAGAGCAGTTCTTCACAGGTGTTAAGGAGAGCAGTCTCCATGCCTCTGGATGTGCTGAACCCGGACTGGTTGTCAAGGAGGCAGCCGGCCAATTCGATTTGGAGGGTCAGTTGGGGGATGACCAGCTTCTCAATGATTTTGCCAAAAAAGGGATGATAGAGATAAGGTGAATGTTAGCCGGGCAAAAAGGGTAAGCAAGTGCTTAAGTGGATTGTGGGAAGGAGCTAGTGGCAAAGGAATGGTTGCAGAGGTCAGCCAAGGCTGGGGCGAGAGAGGCGATGTTGTCCTTGATGGATCTGGATGAGCAGGGGACCACCTGTTTAGAGGAGACTTTCATAGAGCGGACAACTCTAGAGATCTCATTTGGTGTAATGGGAGAGAAGAAAGAGAGAATGGGGGTTAGGGAGACCAAAGGAGGCAAGAGAAGGGTGGGACTGGGTGGGAGCAGATGACAGAGAGATCAGGATGTCCTGTGTTTTGGAGGAGAAGTGGGTGGCCTGTGCAGTGCAGAGGGTCTGGGAGGGAGGAGGAATGGAGGACACTGCATTAGGATTGGCAAGTTCTGCTGTGTTATTGGTGGTTCCAGAGATGCAGGCTTGGACATGAGACCTCTTCTTGTAGCAGATGGTAAGACGATGATGCCTTTGGAATATGCAGCAGGCCAGTTTGTCAGAGGATGAGGTATATGCCTGCCACTTCCACTAAGAAGCTTTGCACTTGCATTTTAAAGCTGCTAAATCGGAGCCATACCAAGAGTTGCATTTGGAGGCAGGCTTCAAACGGATCCTCATGATGGGGGCAAGGGTATCCAGGGTGTTAGAGATAGAGATATGGAGGTTATAGAGAGATGGAGGTTATCTAGAACAGTAAAAGGGAGGGTCAAATGACGGGATGGAGGAAGGAAGAGGCAAATATAGCGAATGACACACGCTTCCTAAATTGAATGATGGAGCCTGTGTCTGGCACTGTGAGCAGAGTGATACACAGGGGAGGTCAAGATGGTAAAAGAGGAGAGTGTGGTCAAACCAGGAGATAGGGGTAGTAAGAGGGTTGGAGAGTGGGATGTCTGTTGAGATGAGAGCATCCCAAGTGTGTCCTGTAGAGTGGGTTGGGCCAGAGAAAATGATCGATTGTGAGTGAAAGAGAGTCCCAGAGGTCGCAGAAGAGTATGGTAGCCACATCTGGAGAGTCAAGATGGATGTTAAAGTCCCTATGAAAGATAGGTTTGGGGGAGGCGGCAAGAAGAGAGAAGGGCAGAGATCTGCCCATTCTGAGAGGAAAAGGAGGGTTGATCCTGTAGAGAGTTTTATTTACTTTATTTCTTTGCATTTTTAAAGCACTCACACAGCCCGAAGGCATCAAGGCGCTGTTACAGGAATTGTTTGATTTTTTTGTTGCATAATTGTTTTGTTTTTTTGTCTTAGTTGCGTATTTATAATGCCCTAAAATACCCAGAGGTTTCTGAATGCGGACCCGGGGATCGAATCTGTGCTGCTTCGTGTCGTCTTGCTTCCAAGGTGAACACGTTGCTGCTTAGCTATCCTCCTGGGAATAAGAGACAAGGTAGGCGACACAGATAGCATGCAGACTAGGCTTTCCAAGGTCGGTTTGAGTGGGGATGATGGAGGCAGGAACCCACTCAGGGAGAACAGAGCCATACCGAGACCAGAACGGGAGGGTCTGGGATTGGACAGTATCTTGTAGCCCTCAGGGAGCAGAGTCTCAAAAAGCAGTGACAGAGCTGGCCTTGAACCACTTCTCAGTGGGAGCAAGGACGTCAATGTCAAGGTCTTTTAGGAGGCGACAGATGTCAGAGAAGTGTTTGATAGGAGAGCGAGTATTTAGGGTAGTTATGTGAAGCTGGTTTCCCTCTTTAAGTCATTTGCGAGGGAGGGTACAGAGGTGGGTCCACCACTGGGGGGAGGGTAGCGGGGGGAATGAGGGATGGAGTGGTAGCAGGAGGTGGGGGGAGTTGAAGAGAGACGGGAGACACATGTCAAGAAGGAGGAGGTTGGGCTGAGAGCCCTGGGCCATGACAGTGCCATTGTGATAGACATTAATGGTGCACTTGGAAGATGTAAAGTGAGCCAGGAGCATTTGCCATCAGTTCCACCAGTAATGGGTGAGAAAGAAAAGGGGGAGAGGACAGAGACCATATGGGGAGTCCATTGTTCAGAAGAAGGAACTGCAAAGGGAATGTCATAGGTAGGCTGTCTGGAGGAAGCATGATGTAGGTGTCTGCAATGGGAGACCAGGGTTGGATCGCAAGAGTGCCTTTTTGAATTTATTCCTTCCAGACTTCGTGAGAGAAGGAGGATAGGTGAGTGAGAAGCAATTACAACAGATATGAGAGCTGGTGAGCACCATGGGGGCAGGGACAGATTCAGCATATAGTAGGAGAGTGGGTTAGAAGTATTATGCAACAGTAGGATCTCACCAGGCAGTCCAGCAGACAAAAACAAAGTACATACTAGAATGTCCAAAATCAGAGAACAATTAGAAAATTGGAAAGCACATCTAAACTCGAATTAGCCAGAGCTCTATGAAGCAGTGCAAATAGAGAATGCACAGTTGGAAAAACACACCTAAATCGAATTAGCTAGTAAGCACTAAGAAGCAGTACAGTGGAGGATGCACAGTTGAGGGTGCACCTGAGAATTTTGAAGCATAAAGAGGTACAACAAGATGCATATTTCAGTAGGTACAGAGTATAGAGATTATTTCCTAAAATTGTTCATCTTAGACGTACATTGAAGAAATTATACCCACATTCTATTGGTGGAGGTACCCACCCCCTTTTGGAACCCATTCTGGTAAATACTTAGTCTTTGAGTTTTATCTACCCACGACATTAAATCCTTCAGTACAAAACTAGCCAAAACTTTTGACACTAAATCTAAAAGAAGAATATGCATATCATTTCCCGGGACCGACTTTTTCCTCCTTTCTGAAAATAGGAACGATTATTGCAGTGGCCCATGAAACGGGAAGCTTCATTACAGCCACTACTTGGCTAAAGAGACACCACAAAATCTAAGCCCAAAGACCCAGATCTCTTTCTAGTACTAAGTTTGATAGACCGTCTGGGCTGCATGCTCTGGAATCTTTTAATTTTCCAAGTACCAACTCCAGTCCTTTGCATCAAAATTCAATTTCCGTAGGGTTACAAGATGACTCTTGAGATAATCCTCACTATTTTGAGTGCAAATTGGCCAGCACAAAGGCCACCCATTCTGCTTCAGAAATACAATTAGTCTGTACTTTTTGCTGATGGTTCTCCAGATTATTCAAAATCCACCAAAGACCATGCATGTCTCATGTTATAAATGTTATTATAATTGCTTGATTTTGTGTATGATATTGTCTTACTCTATAAGCCTATAGCCAATTTTTAAACTGCTGTTTTAGTTTAGATACAAATGGAGTATGCACAGTTGGAAAGCACATCTAAATTCGAATTAGCCAGAGTGCTAGGAAGCAGTGCAAATGGAGGATGCACAGTGGGAAAAACACACCAAAAGTCGAATTAGCCAATAAGCACTGAAAAGCAGTACAAATGGAGGATTCACAGTTGGAAAGCATATCAAAATTCTAATTAGTCAGAGTATGAAGAAGTAGTACAAATTGAGGATGCACAGTTGGAAAAACACACCCAAATTTCAATTACCCATTAAGCACCAAGTAGCAGTACATATGGAGGATGCACAGTTGGAAAGCACCTCTAAATTTGAATTAGCCAGTAAGCACTAAGAAGCAGTACAAGTGGAGGATGCACGATTCAGGGTGCACCTGGGAATCGGAATTTTGAATACAATTTTTGAAGCAGAAAGAGGCACAATAAAAGGCATATGTGAAGAAGAGGCATATAACTCAGCCTACCCAGTCGGGTGTCTTCTTTTATAGCGGAGAACCTGTGATTAACATAAACTCTACATAAACGTTATAACATTATCCCATGGTCCCCATTGACTAACACCTATAAAAAAATCTAAATGTCCGCTATAGTCCATTACCCTATTGGTTAAACCTATCTAAAGACATTTCCCTAATAAATGACCTACTACATCGACATTATTGGTTCACCTGTAAAAAGGACATAATTACAATAAAGCATGTATCTCACTTACTGGAGGTATCTTGGCTCCCACATGGCATGCATCTCCCCGACAGGGCCCAATCAGAGAGTAGATGAAAGCATGAGGTCAAACCTGCTTGGTAATACAAGAAACTTCTCACTATACCAAATGTGATGGCACGCATGATCAGTTCCTCCAATCATGTAACTAAAGGTATTGGCTTCACCTCTGCTTCTCCCAGCTCAAATAACCATACAACCCGAGGGAAACCTCCCTTTATCATCATCAAAAACCAGGTGCCCATGAAATGGCATGACCAGGGCACTGACCTTAGGCAAGGACTTTGGTTATTTATTCATCCCCATGGTACAGCCACCTGCAGTTCACCCCTTGCTAAACACTTGGGCGCCACTGATCAGCATTTCCTGCTCCCATAAAATAATCCTTCAAAGGCACAGGCTTTCTCTTTTTCCCAGATGCAACCTTCGAGTCCCATTTCCTAAGGGCCCTGCAGCTTGACCCAATTAAGTTCTCTCTGGGGAGAAGGAAGGTTTGTCCTACATAGGAACTCAGATGACTGATGCTTCAACAGAGGGCCTTCATCTTGTACTTACAAAACATATCTTAAAAATTTGCTTGAAATCCAACAATGGTGAGACCCTTGCTACCTCGCCCACATCCCTCTCAATAACCATATCACCTCTCTGACTCCTTTTATTAATCCTATGGATTCCTCAGTAAAACCCTACCTAAATTCTCACCACATGTAGGCGCTTTCTGATCCTGACCTTGGGAGCAGTGTTCTGTGGGAGAACCACCTGGGAGGAGAAAGGACCTGGGGGAATGAGAAGAATCGTGGGGTGAGACACAGCATTTGTCTTCCTCTAGGGAGGACATATCACAAATTCCAAAGTATATAATGGCTTGTTTCCATAATAATCTGTCTATTCTACAAGTTGAAGAAAGTTTATGAATAATAACGGTCTAAATTCTAAAGACCTTTGTTTTCCTCTCTTCAATCAAATCTGAAGACTGACCCTTATAACATTTCCTTAGAAAATTTAAAGGGTACAGAAGTAAAGTTAAGAGTGAAGAAGAAATCAGAGAAACTTACTTTGTTACTTAAGACTTCAAGTACCATAATTCAAGTACTGGGATGAGGAAGAGGACTATGGAGGAACAATGCTGCAGGAGTGGCTAATGGTTCTAGGTTAAACTATCGAAAACAAAAGGATCGAATGCATTTTTTTTGACAAAGGGTTGAAAAAAATGGTCGAATTTATTTTTCCTTTTTTTTATGGGGGGGGGGTTCCCCCCAAACCCCTGTTTTGTTTATTAAAAAAACTTTTTTTACCAAACTAAACTAAAAAATATATAAATAAATAAATAAAAAAAATGTGACCCTTTTTTTTCCGACCCTTTGACTTTCGAATAAAAGGTAATTCAGTCCTTTTTATCGATACTTTAACTGGACACCCTGTTTAATTCATTAAAGTAAATGAACCACACCTGAGGGAGGCTAGGATGTTTAAAAATTCACCTCAGGTGCAGGCATTAGAGAGACGAGAATGAGAAGGAAGAAGCTATTGTCAGACTGAGCAGGAATAACAGTGCAGACCATGTATGCATCCATGTCAGGAAAGAGGAGGAGGGAAGACACTGTGAAGCCAAAGACAGTGGCTAGTCTGTAAAGGGTCTATACCTCCAGTTGTCCCAATTGCAGAGGTTGTGCATTGGGAAACGTGCGAAAGGGATGCTTGACCTTTGAAGGCCTGGTGTGCAGAGGCTGCACAGCAGTAAGCGAAAACAGCCAGGGGACTTGTCCCTCTCTTTAGAGGTTGTCGGTGGCTGGCATGCACTGAAGACTCTCAGAGAAATCTCTGGTGGCTGGCATGCACCAGAGAGTATCAGATGCGAAGGGTGCTCCAAAAACGAGTGGCAACAGGAAAGGCAGACCAGGAGAAGTTGTTCACCGGATCACAAGGAGACACTGCCGCAGAAGACATGTGAAAGCCAATAGGATTGGGAGTGATCGGCTTACTCAGTGAGTTCATACTTTGCAAGTGACTCCGGAGTGCGTCAAGACTGTTTGCGTGTTCCAGGCAGGCAGTTTCACTTGTATGAGTGAAAGAGGTGTTAGTAGTATTTTCAAATACCAAACTATCAAAAAGCAGCAAAAAGGGTGTGTCAGTGCACCACTGGTCTATAACCTATATGTGCATGACATTCCAGTAGTAATTGAGGCTGCTAACAACTGCCCCCCTAAAATTGGAGATTCTCGTTGTGCTGTGTTAGCCTATGCAGATGACTTGGTATTGCTGGACAATACCATAAACGGCTTCAGAAGATCTGCTATAGAACTATGGGAGTATGCCAATAACAACGGGCTGACAATTAACCTTGATAAAACCAAGGTCATCAGATACACGCATAAAAGAGTCAGTTGGGTCAACCTCATGGTGGGCAACACGAGCATAGCATACACACCATGCTATCGATACCTGGGGATCGAATTCGAACCACACAGTGACTATAATGCATGCAGACAAATGTGTATTACCAAAGCCGCACAAGTGTCTGCCCTTATGGCTAGTTTTTCCTACAAACAAGGGGATTCACAATATGGGCTACACGGCACTTATACATCCAGGTGTTCTCTCCAATGATCACCTACAGCTTAGAGGCGCTATGGACTTCGGATCTGGCTTGGCTCCAGGTCACGAAGGAAAATTTTGGCGCCGGATCCTGGGGTTACCGCCTGGAGTCCCAATGGCCCTTATACGGCTCAAACTCGGTCTCCTCTCTTTGAAAGCCACTGTCCTAAAAAAGAGAGCAGACTTTTTTCTGAGGACGACTGGCGGCTCCACCAACCCATTATTGATAACTATCCGACAGGAGTTTGGTAAAAGCTGCACCACTAGCTCACTGTACGAGCCCATGATTAAATTCCTAACAGAGATAGGATGGAATCACAGAGGAACTAGCTATTCGAAAGCTGTGCAAAATGCGCTGCATAAGCGGGTAGCCTTATGGGACTGGCTAGAAAACTAAGCCCATTTGAGCAAGCTAAAGCGATACCAGTTTGTCCATCACAGACACTATGACTTCATGAAGCCCCAGGAATACCTAAATCTCTGCCCAGCAATCAGACTCAGACGGTTCATCATCTTGCTAAGACTGGAACAACTCCCCACTAGGATGAACTTGGGAAGTAGAGCAAAAATACTGATAGAAGATCGAATTTGTCACCTCTGCAAACAAGCAGAAACCCCTGAGACTGCAAGACATTTACTAACTAAATGCCATGTCATGGCCAAATCCATCCAGGAAATGTTAGCCAAATATGTACATCATTTAGGAACCATTGGCGATCGATCTTTTTGGCAATATTGCATAAACTCTGGGAATATGAGCCTATTAGTGGCTTTATACAACATATGGACAAGAATTGAAAGTAAATGGGGCCCTCTGCTATAAAGTGTGATAAAAAATAACCATACTAACTGTGACTGAAGTTAACCTGAGTTGAGTATCAGCATAATTTTTTACAGGCAATATTAATTTTTTCTTTTTAACATTTCCTGTGGCTGATACAGGAAGGTGTCTTGTTACTGTGTAATCATGTGATGATGTATATATATTGATATTGTGTACTTTATTCTTATTCTGTTTTACCCATTGTGTATGTTTGTTTTTTGATATGTGTAAAGTTTAATTTACTTAGCAGTATTTGGGTACTTGTGCAGTGGGGAATGAAAGTGGAAAAAAGGCTGCTCTTCTGACAGAGTTTATTCAGAGGGAGAGGAGCATAATTTCCAGAGGAACATTAAAGAGCACTAAAGTGAATCTGATGTCTCTCTGAGAAGTTTCTAAATGTCTAAATCCGCGAAATAGCATACATTGTGAAGTTGTTATGAAGCTGTTATAAGTTGAAGGTTACCACTAAGCATGTTCTGTTCTTTTGTGAATCGCTGTTCAGGCAGGGGAATATACCCTGATGGCAAACCTTTGAAGAAACAGGCCTGGCATGGGAGTAGACCAGGTAGCAGTTAATGAAGTGCTGTAAAGTGTAGTGCAAGATCATTTCTGTGGGTGATGGTGCTGAAAGAAGAACTGTATACACCTGCTGTAGAGGAGTTACATTTCTTCATATGTATTTAGTCATGGTAAATCATCCTGACAAAGACCATTATTGTTGCATGTGCGAAGAAGAGATTTCTGAGGCTCATTCTTATTCACAGAAGAGAAAGAACATTCTATTTGGTATATCATTGAAGTGTCACAACTTTCTTTTGTCCAAGTTCCTCCGGAATATACTGGCAAATCATCCTGGAAACGATATGCCTATTCTTCTTTTAGACTTAGTGTTGAAAGTTTTGGCTAGTTTTGTATTAAAAAGGATTTAATTTCTTGGATAGATAAAACTCACAGACTAAGTATTTACCAGAAATGGTTCTGAAATGGGGTTGATACCTCCGCCAATGGAATTCTGGTATCATTTCTTTAATGTACGTCCAAGCTGAACAAGCTTATACAATAATCTCTATACTCTGCACCTACTGAAATATGCATCTTATTGTGCCTCTTTCTGCTTCAAAATTGTATTAAAAATTCCGATTCCCAGGTGCACCCTAAACCGTGAATCCTCCACTTGTACTGCTTCTTAGTGCTTACAGGCTAATTCAAATTTAGAGGTGCTTTCCAACTGTGCATCCTCCATTTGTACTGCTACTTGGTGCTTAATGGGTAATTCAAATTTGGGTGTGTTTTTCCAACTGTGCATCCTCAATTTTTACTGCTTCTTCATACTCTGACTAATCGATATGCTTGTACAGGAATGGCTGACACATTTTGCATTCAATAAATAAACCTAGTTTTCTTTGCAAAACTTGTGCACTGGTATGAGCCCTTGTGGAGTTATTTGTTATCAACCCATTTTTGGGTCTTTACCTACACATCTGGTGACCCCGACATGGTCCCAGAATGTCTGTGAGGCTGGGAATTTCCCAGCCGCACATCCTGGTTTGCGGTGCCCGTATGCAGTCACCTGTCCCACATGCACAACTTGAAGAGGTTTTGAAGACGCCTTGTTTCGAGAAGGCCAACCTGTTCCTTGGAGTAGGGTGATGCATCCAGCTGTGCAGGTGATTGAAGCGGACCCCACATCGGAGGCGCTCAGGAGTATGAATAGACATAAGTGCACCATTGCAGAGAAAACAACAGAGGGGGACAAAGTGTTAAATTGGCATTGTGTGGAAAGTAGTGTAGGTTTCTGCAGAGGATCAGGAGCCAGTAAAACTCGGACTCAGTAACAGGAATAAACAAAGTGAAAGGCAAAACCTATCTTTCTTAACATCCGAAATAAAGCAGGGACATCATACAAGAAAAGAAATGTCACCCTCAGAGCCCTTCATACAAAACAACATCTTTTACATCAAAAACACGTCAGAATGACATAGTGATACAAAACCTATGGGGTAACAGGATTGGTTAGGAGAATTGACTAAATACATTTTGTAAATAGGTTAAGTCTTTAATTGGATAATGCACAGGTTCACTCTGTATTTATGAAGATTTTAGCTGATACTAATGCAAATGTTGTGGTCTACTCTACCTCTAGGGACTCCCTTGAGCTTTTTCTTCCCCTGAACCTGCCTCTCAATAGCTGGTTGTACTGTTCCAGACATTAATTAATTTGGGAGAATTCAAAGTCCTTGGAACACTTATCTTGTGCCTTCTTTGTGGCACTTGGACCCTCCCTAATTTCTTGGCAACCTTGGCTTGTTTGTCCTAGCTACTGTCTGAGCCCTGCATGGATCTGTCTTTCAACATTTTGAGTTCTTGTGAAGCCTTGAGGCCTTTTGTTTACTTGAAGCATGTTACGGCTTCCAATTTTGGAAAAGATGGCTGCCCACTACTGTTGCTTTTCTATGTTAGTGAGCTATACTTTTGTGTCATTTGTGTTGCTTTCAGATTATACATTGCTTATACTTCATGTCTTTATGGTTGCAATGTTAATATTCTTCATGTATAAATGCATGTTTGACCTAGTGCATTTTCTTCATGGTGAATGCATATGTACTTCATGTCTAATGGATGCATATGCATGATTCTATGATAGATTTTAGTTGATTTTGCCATCTTCAGTTTACATTATATTAATTCCTTGCTGCACCCGCCTGGGATAAGGGCGGTATTTTTGCCTTAAAGACTAATGATACTGGGCCGGGGAGGACTGTTATGTTGTGAACTTCTGTGTGTGTATGTGGGTCTGGTAAAGGAAGGAGATGTGTTCTGTAGTGACTGTCTGTGTGATGCTGTGAATCTGTCACATGGAGTGTTGCTGTGTGAATGATGGAATGTGATCTGAGGGTTCCATACTGAGGCACTTAGAGCTCCCCTGCCTGGGTGATGGGGCCAGTGCTGATTCTGTCTATATCCTCTTGTATCTATCTTCATATAAGTGTAACTTGAGTTATGTAATAAACTTAAGAAGTAATCAAGGAAAGCCTGGAAGTCACTTTACAACATTGGCGACGAGTTGGTCTTGAGAGTAGAACCTGTGCGCAAGAAGGAGGAGCTGAAGACTGAAGGAGCCTGCTGCGGTGTGTGCAGGAGAGAGGCAGACGAAGTAAAGGACAGCACTGCCCCACAAAGACAAGTAAGACCCATCACCCAGGACCTCAAGGGGAAGGAGCAAATAAAACCCATCATCCAGGGCTAAGGAAGGGGGCAGGAAGAAAGCCCCATATTCTGAGGGATCCGCTGCCCACAAGGAGGAGAGAGAGAGCTAGGTCCAAGGGGGGATGAAGAGAGAAGTTGGGTCATAAGATGAAAGGAAAACTGTGTTCCTTTGGTGATAGGAGAAACTGTGCCCCATAAAGTGAAGAAACAATATGGCTCATAAAGAGAAAAGGGAAGCTATACACAAGGGATGAAGTAAGAAGGGAAGAGGTGCCTAGATGTTTAGAAGGGAGACCTTGCCCTTAAAGTGAGACATGCACTATAATGTGTTCCAAGGGTAAGAAGAAATGAAGTGATAGAAGAGGCACCTTACTATGACCCAGCACGCCTTAAAATGGATGCGAGAAGAGGTTAAATTGCAGTGATTCTGCAATAAGCACACAGCCAAAATGAAGCTTTTTGAATAAAAGTACGGACAAGTTTAATTTGGTACATGGTGGTGAAGGGTACCTTGCTGATTGGCTAGTGTGGCAGCCGTGTGACGGTTGAGAACTGGAGATCAGGTGTGCTCTGATGCAAAGCTGTGACTGATGACGTCAGATAGAGGGTGGCCGGGGATGGCAAAGAGTGGAATGCCATTGCGTAGGCCAGAGTGGCCGTTGCGCTCTGATTGTTGGCGAACAGCGCAGTGCTGTGCGTATAAAAAAAACAGCTCCGAAAAACAGAATAAATTCAATGCCAGCATAAAGATGAAGGAAAGGACCTTCATTTTAGTGGCGCAACGTGGGATGCAGGAAGAATAGTACGAGCAAAGCGTCGTATTAGAAGAGAAGTGAAAGTTCAGAGGTCGTGTTTCAGCTGCATCGGACAAATGGGGTATTTGTTCGCAAATACGAAAAACGCGAAAAAAAAATGCGAAAAACGTATTGAAAAGGTGTTGTCAGCTTTGACCATATTTGAGGTATTTACAGGTTACGGGTTCGGACCACCCATGGACTCTTAGCAGAAAGGGTTAATATGGGTGACAATTAAACAGTCTCAAAGTGGAAGAGTCTGGTTATGTGCGAAGTTAGTATAACCTTATTTGAGGAATTTTCAGGTAACGCCAAAGACTGGCTATGGACATTTAGGTGCATTGTGTAGGTCACAGTATCAGGTTGCTGAAAAGCAACATGGACTTTTAGGACATATGTGTTTGAGACTAAAGCTGTGCTACAGTTATATTGGTACATTTAAGATTAAGAAGTGCAAAATATATGTGTGCCTGTCTCTGTAAAGAATATCTGTGTAATGGATGGACAACATTGAGCAAGAAATGTAGTGTGAGTCAGGTTGTCACTGCAGTGGTAGCACCTCTGGTGTGAGTGATACTGTGGTAGTAGTGAGAGGTAGCACCTCTAGTGTATGTCATGATTGAGAGAGGTAGCGCCTCTGGTGAGGGTGACACAAAGATATGTGAGGGAGATAGCGCCTCCGGTTAGTGTGGCACAATTGGCATTTGACAGAGGTAGCGCCTCTGGTGTGCATGTCACTAAGGTAATTGAGGGAGGTAGCGCCTCCAGGTTGTGTGGAAAAGTGGTATTTGAGAGAGGCAGCGCCTCTGTTGTGCGTGTTCAAAGGACATTAGAGCAAGGTAGCGACTCCAGACTGTGGAATACTGTAATGTGCGAGAGGTAGCGCCTCTGGTGTGTGCGAAGTAGGGCTGGTATCTTACGCAAAGGTAGTTGAGGGAAGTAGCGCCTCCGGTTTATGTGGCACAATTGGTATTTGAGAGAGGTAGCGCCTCTTATGTGCATGGCATTAGTGTATTTGAGGGAGGTAGTGCCTACGATGTTTGTGTCACGATTGAGAGAGGTAGCGTCTCTGGTGAGCGTGACGGAAAGACAGTTAAGGGAGTTAGTGCCTCCGGTTTGTGTGGGACAATTGGTTTTCGAGATGGGTAGCGGCTCTGATTTGTGAGTCATTAGTGTTTTTGAGGGAGCTAGCGACTCCTGTTTGTTGGAATACTGTAAATTGCGAGAGGTAGCGCCTATGCCAGTATGAAGTAGGAGTGGTAGCTTAGTGGGTGTGTGCCACGTCAGATTAGTGCCACAATATTTAAAGGAGGTAGCGCTGTTGTTGTTGAGATGTTCTTATATGTTGAGGTGCTGAAGCCTGTATGTACTTTTTCGAGAATGTGGGGTTTGGCATGGGAGACTCTTGTGATACTGCCATCGGGTCGTTAGTGGTCAAGTGTCAGGTACACAGATGGATTAGGGGATGCCTGACCAGTGTCTCAGAGTTCTCTGAAGTATTTGAATATATTGGCTCATTTTGTTGCACCTGATAGCCTGAGCCAATGTAGTGTCTGAGTGGGTGTGTAGTGTTTGTCTTTGTCTTTGGTAATGGAGTGAGATGCGTGGTGTTGAGTATGCATGGTGTTGAGTCTGGTCCGGTAAAGGAAGGAGATGTGTTATGTTGTGGCCTTCTGTGTGTGTATGTGTGTCTGGTAAAGGAAGGAGATGTGTTATGTAGTGACTGTCTGTGTGATGCTGTGAGTCTGTGATGTCACATGGAGTGTTGCTGTGTGAATGATGGAATGTGATCTGAGGGTTCCATACTGAGGCAGTTAGAGCTCCCCTGCCTGGGTGATGGAGCCAGTGCTGATTCTGTCTATATTCTCTTGTATTTATCTTCATATAAGTGTAACTTGAGTTCCTGTAATAAACTTAAGAAGTAATCAAAGAAAGCCTGGAATTCACTTTACAACAAGGACCTATAGTCATAGATGACATATTCAACTGTCTCTTAACAGTAGGGCCCATGTGATGATATTATTGATTTTGTAAGTAGTGGCCAGGGGGATCTCCTCTTATGAGAGGAAAGGCAGAGCTGTAAGTAGAATATAGTTCTGCTAAATAAATGGCATTGGATCTCTCCGCCTGGCCAAAGGGCGCATGGGGACAGGAAATTTCATCTAGAGGCAAGGACACAGGAGGAGGGGCTACACTATAGTGTAAATAAGCATGTTATTTATTGGTGATTAACATGTACATAGAGTTGTGTGGGTGTGCAGCGATGGTTGCCCAGTTGTGTAGATATGAGTGTGTTGTGGTGAGCCGGTGAAGCGAGAAAGGTAAAGGGGGTGTGTTTGGGTTGTTGGAAAAGGGGAAATTGGGTGTGGGTAAAAAGCACGTGGGAGTGTTGGGTACTGAGACACGCTGCTTCAGTGATCAGAGAATTTAATGTTAAAAATAAGAATAGAATTAAGGAAAAAGTATAAGTACCCTCTGTGTACAGCGCTCCCGTGATAGCAAGAAAATATTCTCAAGTATCATATGTACACTTATTTGGTCTTGAAATATACAAGTAATAAGTTGAGGAATGGGCAGAGATTCCTCAAACTCTGGAATCTGGTCGAGGATTTAGAGGATGTCCCTGGCGACAAAAAGTAACAAGCTGGTACCACACCTATACCCTGAGTTACCCCCTCCACATCACCTCTCTATGGATGCTTCCCTGTATAACCCGCAGCATGGTATACTAACCCTCAGTATGTACCCCAACCTGTGCCATGACAGGGAACTCCTGTGGATGACACAAATATAGCGTGGGACTCAGTAGTTGATACAACATGAGATCCATTGATTATGAAATAGAGAATACGGTGCAGAGGGAAATAGAAATGACGTGGCAGAGAACAGAAGCAAAGACAGGGTGATGGGAAGATAGCGGCAATTGGTAAAGATGAATGGAGAACAGGTGAAATTCTGCTTTGACTTGATGGCAGGGGGATTTGGGATGTACAGCTAGTAACAGGTGAGGATTGACTCTCTGAGGCTCTGCTGCTCACCAATAGTGTAGCGTATGATTCAGTTTGGTCAGAGAAAGAAGCAGACGTCACAGAGGAGGAGTCGGTGACAGATGAAGAATAGGAAATAATCAAGGGGTGATCGAAGAGGTAGTACCAAAGTAAGGAACACTGGGGGCCAAGGCTCTGGACATGTCTAGGCCGAATGGCCATAGCTAAGGGCAAGAGGGGAGGGAGTACCGCGCAGGCTAAGTGGACAAAGGCTGGCCAGTTCCTGTTACTACATAAGGGATTAGGAAGAGCACAGTGTGTTCCATGGCCACAAATGGATAGGAACAATTCAATGAAGACTCTGACCTCACTTACAGTGGGGACAGGCAAGTGGTTATATGCATTAGAAAAACAAACTGCAGGGATTACATCAGTGGTAGGGGACATGAAGTGTTTATTTGCCACACCGTTAGGGGAACAGGCTGATGATATATATAGAGAAAAACAGGCTACCCAGGGGTACGGATGCATAATGATGATCATGATGCGGCACATTTTGATGACTGTGTGCTATGCCTTGAGGTTGGCCTACCCAAACACCCCGGCCAAAAACATGATCATGGCTTGCACCATGAAGCCAGATGAAGACACTGCACTCTATACAAATCCGATCCATGAGATGTGGGGTTCAGAGACAAGGGGAACCTTGGGACAGGAAAATAGTTATATACAAGGAGGTACAGAATTATCTGGATACAGTAGTAGGAAATGAGGCGAAGGGATGAACTGAGATTCAGGCAATCAGAGTATGCCATTGTAGGAGAAGACAGGAGAAGGAAAATGAAGTGATGGAGTAGGTACAAAGGGCTGAGGCAAAGTGGTACATAAGAAATTAGCAAAGTTTAGTATAAAAGAAGCCATGACGGCTAGCTGGTCCAAAGGACAGCCAGACATGAGACTGGTGCAGGAATGGACTGAGGGTTATTGGGGTACCCAGATGATCATAAGGAAATGGGAAGTTATGAGCACAGAAGAGGAGGTTTTCAGGGAGAACAAGGAGGTGGTATAGGAGGGATGAGGCTGTGGTTTGGCAGGCCATGCTGGTGCTGTGGTAGAATGTGGCATTTTGCGCAGGAATGTAGAAGTAGGAAACCCGATAGTTAGGACCCTCGTGCGTACACGAGTGGCCAAGCATTAGCGTTTACTTGCCATCCACCATCAAAAATGCCACACCCAATTGCCCCATATGCCCGAAGATGCATGCGGGTGCAAAACCCAAGCCAACCACAGCAGTACCAGTACCCAAGGCCTAAGGTACAACCCCAGCAATGCCCAGCCCCAAATGCCACACAGTCCTATGTGCTGCAACAGACCTCACTGCTTCCAACCGAGCCAACGCACAGGTACAAACACATATCCCCACAGAGAGCCCTGACATACCCAGTCCTGTCAGTCACTGCCAATGCGGAAGAGGAACCCCATTTAAGTGCGAGTATAGGCAACAAAATATTCACCTCTATGGTCGACACAGGAGCTACAAAATATCATTGTATCAGGGAAGGATGGTTCCCTTTATCAGGTAAAGAAATTGTCACACAGGGATTCTCTGGGTCAATAATGCACACAAGGTTTACCAATCAAGGTAGGTACGTTATTGGTTGCAAAACATATGCCAATTAACCTGCTATGTAGCGCCCTCCTAAGTACTTTACATATGACCATTGCATTTGCATTTTCTGTGGAAGGTGTAGTGTGTACAACTTCAGGAATATACCATGCCTGGGCTGTAGCGATAATGAGAGCTCTTTACAGTGACAGTGCCACAAGAGTTGTGCCCCTACATCCAGAATTGTTTCTTTATGACGTGACAGTCCTGTTACGATTGGTGCCAGGGATAAGAAATATACAATTGCGCGTGCTAACTGAATATTTGTTCAGGCCAGTTATCCCCCAAGAACATGCCCCAGGCACCTTCCTTACATTAGATTTGGAAGCAGTTGTTGTCAAAAAGGGCAAAGTAATAATGTTATGGATTGCTGATGATGGTGATGAATGGAACAGAGTGTTGTGTATTGAGCCACACCCAGCCACTAAGGCGGGTGTCAGATGAACAGTTGTTGGGTAATGTTAAGCATGATGGAAAATGATTTTGGAAATTTAGTTTGCAAGTCAGATAATGGTTCAGCATAGAGCGATACCTCACACTACATTACTTGCCAAAGCAGTACCCTTTTATTTGCAAGAAGACATGGAAAAAGTACCCAGCAATCCATGAACTAATAATCCACACTACATAGATCTACTGAAAAGTATAGGAGCTCTCCACATAAAGTTAAAGCGGGATGCAATGTTACCTAGAGTATGATATATGATATGGTAGGTTACTTATAACACCCTTAATACCCAGAGATTTCTAAGCGCGGGCCCTGGAATCGAACCTCTGTGTCTCCGTGTCATCTTGCTTCCAAGGCGAGCATGCTGCCCCTGAGCTATCCTCCCGAGTCAATACACACTATCAAGAGAAGCTGATGATGGAATTTATGATACCATTGTAGCTGAATGACAGCAAGGGATAATAATACCATCTGAATCCCCATGTAATACAGCTATATACCCTGTCAAAAAAGCAAAAAGATTAAAGTTGGTGGATGATACAGCATCTACGTCCCTTGATAAATATTGTGGAAGCTGAATTACTTGTAGTTCCTAACCTAGCCACGATTTTTTTGCAACATACCCATTGATGAAGTGTACTTTACAGTCATTAATTTGAAGAATGCCTTTTGCACCCTGATCCACAGTATCTCACTGTGTACACATATCAAAGACAAATATTTCAACACACTAGATTACCCGAGGGGTACTGTGAGTGCCCCAGTATTTTCAACAGAGTATTACACGTGCATTTAGGGAACATGCATGTCTCAAGCACCATTATGAAGTTTGTAGATTATCTTTTTGTTTGTAGCTCCACAGAAGACCAGTGTAGAGAAGATTCAGTGACACTATTGACATTAATTTCCAAGAAGGGGTACAAGATGGACAAAGATAAAATGCAATATTGCCAGAACAAGATGTTGTACTTAGGGCAAGTAATTTCATCTGCAGGGAATAAGGGACCTTGAGAGAGCAGCAGCAGTACACACACAAAAACCTCTGCAGTTTCTAGGATTGTGTAATTATTGTAGGGCATCGATTTTCAACTATTCTAGTTACACAAAATCTCTGTTGCAAGGGCTAAAGGATGAAACGAAGACTAAAGGTACACTTACATGGAAAGGAGAAATTATTACATGTTTTCAGGAATTTAAGAATAACATCAGTAATGCCCCAGTGTCAGCTACCTCAGACTACACAAAGGAATGTTTTCGTATTCACATTCAAAGAGGCAGGTAATAACAGCAGTACTGACACAACAGACACCCATGGATCACAAGCCTTTAGCGTGTTATAGTGGACTCCTAGATCCTGTGATACAGGGCCATTTCTCCTGTGAACAAGCATTGGCAGTGGCAGTGTTTGTGATAGAAAAGTCTTCCACCATTACCATGGGGTGTTCAATGACATTATATGTAGAGCATGCAGTATTTGCCCTTTTTGAGAGGTCCAAATCAACCCTTGCTACCCAGAGAGCATTGGGTTAGGTTATACTATCAAATCCCTCTATTTACATTGTTAGATATCACACAATAAACCCAGCTAGATTCATTATTATACCTGTACAGCCAGGTGAGGAGGTGCATGATTGTGTCACCTTTGAAAGACCAGATGAAGATTCAATACATGCAGGTCAGGATGCACTAACAGAAGGGGAGGTATCCTTTGCTGATGCGTTGTCAACAATTGATCAGGAGACAGGGTAAAGGCATATGGGTGCAGCAGTGGAGTGTCTTTTAGATGGAGAATATGATTAATAATAAATCGCCAACAATCTATTCAGTACAGGTGGCAGAAGTCATAGCATTGCTTGAAGCACTAGAAATATCTTGAGAATGCTCAGCTACGATCATTCTGATTTGGCATATGTAACCTGAAAAGTACATTCAGGCTTGTCAAGGTGGCGCAGCAGAAGGTTTAGGAAGTCTATGGAGCACCATTGCAGCATTCTGCACTGCTCAAAAGATTGACACTTTGGCACGTCCCTCAGTGATGGCTGTGGTAAAATGTGCAGCCCACACTAACAACCCCAACTTCATTTCACTTGCTAATGCCACTGCAGACAGGGCTACCAAAGAAGGAGCAGATGTCTTTGGACCAGATTTCATGCTCCTATCTGGTCACAGTGTCACAACAGTTACAACTGACAGTAGCATACAGTGCAGTCTCCCTTGCTCAGATTATTGAATTACTAGGGCAGGCACCACAACAGGAAATGAATTATGTATTAAGAGAGGGTTCTCCCTTTCAGCCACAGATTTAATTTGGAGACAAAACATTGCTGGTAAAGTAGTTATGCCAATGGAATTGCTTATGGTTGCTCTTGAGCAACAGCATTGCCCAACGTATATGTCTAAGCAATATATAGCCACTGACATCCAGTAGGACTGGTTTGTCCCTAACCTACAGGCTACCTGTTATCTTAACAGTACTGGACACACCCTCAGGAAGTTGTGTGGCAAATTTCCCCATCCATCACCCTTCAGGAAACTAACCGGTGAAGTAACTATTGTTGTTGTGTGCCCATTTTCTCATTGGCTTGAAGAGCGTCCCTGTGCAGCAGCCACAATTTGAGTCCTCAAGGTATTGCCTTGATGGGCAATTTGCTTTGTCCTAAAATCCGATAATGGGGCACACCTTTGTAATTAATTGTTTTCGAGAGATAACATCCCTTTTAGGGATAAGCACACACTTTGTTCAATGTATCACCCTCAAGCCATCGAAATTGTGGAACACCTTAATGGACTGCTGAAACAAAAGTTATCAAAGCTTTGTCATATGTTAGGGAGGAGCTCTCTGAACTGTCTCCCTCTGGCTCTTTTCAGCCTGAGGAACCAAACAGTTAAGGACCATCACTTGTCCCCACATGAAATTGTAACTGGGAGAAGGTTGCACACACCGCTCACACCTGAATGCACTGCATCAGATGCACACGGGTCAGCAGATATTTTGTTGGAGGAGTTTCAGGGGTATCTGTGCAATTTAACCAAATGTATTAAAGTTATATCTTGACAACTTGCACCAAGGAGAGAAGATACACATCTGCACCAGGAATGGTTGACCCATCATCTTTAAAGCGCCACAGCTCTTCGCTGGTGACTGAATCTATGTTAGATAATTTGTGAGGAGAACAGATACGAAGGAACCTATTGCGTGTTTTATTAGACTCTGTGGTGAAAGTGAAAAAGTTTCGCTACTGGGTCCATCTTTCTGATGTTAGGTAAGCGACTAGCACAAATCAACCACCCAAGGACACACAACAGGATCAACCTTAAAACATAGGTTTATTGTGTTTTATGTTGACTGTTTTGCAGAATTGTTCACAGGCAATGTGTCCTCGGGTACGTAAAAACAGCATCATCTTACTCTACAGGATCAAGACATTGTTTCAATAATGTAGTGCTGTACATAGGATGTGTACAGTTGTGTGTTGGATGCTTCTGTCTCTGTCTCCTTTTTATGTCTTTAGAAGTAAGAAGTATGGTTAGGGCATATAAAATAGCAGTATAATAATGATGAAAAACAAAATGTAGTGGTAAGAAATAGAAGGGAAACCTAAATTGATATGGAATATAAAGGAGTTATTTTTAATACTTTTCATACTGGTACGGATGTGAATCACCCCAATACAGATAATATGGGGTACAACCACATAAGAGGTGGGAAGAGCGAGATTAAATTATATCCGTTACATCTGCTCTCTTATACTTGATGCTACAAGCATGCCCAAACTGTTCATCCCTAGAGAAATACCACCTCTGACAGCTCAATGCTTACATGCACCCAGCCCTCTGTAGAATACAAGTGTTGTTTCAATGACACAGTGGTCAGGCCACCGTGATGGAAAAAGATGAACGTGAATGTGGAGAACATAAGGAGCAAATGAGTTGTAGAATTAAACCACTATTGAAGCTGTAAGGTGTGCTGTTTTCAAACAACAGATGAAAAGAAGGACAACTGAGCTGTATAGCAGGAGGCCTACAAAGGTCCACGGAAGAAGTAGTGGCACATACCGAAGTTGATGTGGATCAAGATGAGTGAAACACCTGTATAATCAGGGCTTTTTTGTTAGCCCGAGAAATTTCTATTGATCCTCAGTCAGATTTACAGGTTCCTGCATACTACACCGCTTCAGCACCTTTGTTTATGGGTTCTCTTTTGTGTGTGAAAGCATTGCTACATCTTCTTTATTGACTGCATAACTCACGTGTCAGCATGAACAAGTTGAATGTTCAAAAAATTCTCGGGCTAATAAAAAATACCCATATTATACAAAAAATTGATAACCTATGATTATCTTTTATAGATACTAACACACGTTAGTTTGGGTCTATAGGCTATTAAAAGTAATTTGTTGCCACCAGTAGGACACTCAATTATGTGTGTGTTTATATTGCTTATGATCTCACACACAACATTCTCTTATGCAGTGTGTTTGACGCCTTGTCTTAGCAGAGGACAGCCCCAGCTCTAAGAATCCATACAGCTGTATGTTAGAACTACGTTTATTATCTATTCCATATCCTTTCTGCTTTTAGATAAGCAGCACACCAACGCAATCTAGTATTAAAGGCACATCAGACAGAGATAGTTAGAACGTATGTCTATGCTTCAGTCTCCTGTGTCTGGTTTTTGATGCATGCTGTAAGTTTTGGGTTTCCTCTGCTGTGTTCCACATTGGTTTAATTATGAGGATTAACATTGGAACAACGTGATTTCTTTTGAAATTCTTAACAACTTGCTTGGGGCACTGTCCCTTTATTGTGCAATGTTACTGCTGCTGGGACACACCCTGCGAGAAATGTAATTGGGAGGAACCCAATAGTGTTTTTTTGTTATTTTGTATCAACCAGGTTTTGGGTTGTTACCTACACCTTCAGCTCTTTCTCCACCACCTTCTCCTCCTGCACCTTAAGCTGACCCTTGCTGTTCCTACACCTTCAGCTTTGTCTGCTTCCCCAACTCTCCAGGTCTGCACATTCCCCTGCTCCAAACACTTTTTCTGACTGATTCTCTCTATGGCCATGTATAGACCTCTGATCTCTCCACCTCTGCCACAATATGCTCTATAGCTTGAATGTGTGCATAATGAAGACTCCGAGCTTGGAATTTCTCACATGTTCTGACCTGCAAAATTAGACATTTTTAGGCCAGTTCACCACCTTGCAATTTCCACTAGGGCACAAGAGCTGTAGTATGTGGCAAGGGGCTTCATGCATGAGCAAGGCTGACAAGTGATGCAGAGTGATGCAGAGTCCTCAAGAACAATGTTTGGTGAAAGCTCTGGGTCATGATTTTCACACTTCCCTTGTTGTTCTGCTCCTCTAACGGGTCTCTTAACAGCGGGCCCTAACAATTGCTTTCCCCTCAGACAAGTGTTGATTTAAAGGGCCAGTACTTCCTATTACCTTTTGACAGGTTTGCATAATGGTGTGCCATAGTATTTACATTTATCTTACACATGGACTGAATCATGGGGCTTGCAGGGGTAGCAGATATCATGTAGCATCCCCTGTTCCAGGTTTCTTATGTTATGGGAAAGAAGATGACTCTTCTCATATCACCTTTTGGCTCCACACAAAGCATGGTTGGTAGGGTCAGCACCCTTGAAGCTCCCCTACACATTTACACACCAAAAGGGAAAAACAGGGGACATTGTGCACCCGTCTAACAGTGTGTTATGCGGCTCCCTAAAGACCTAGCATTCAGTACTCCTATTCCTGAACTTAGGATGGTTTCTGCTGGCTGGAGGTCCTTCCCAGGTCTTGAAGTTCCCAGATTTACAACAACAAAAATCAATTATAAATTGCTTGAGTCTCCTGGTCACCACCAAATGTCTATGGGCTTATGTCTTGAGTCCAGAATAGCTAGATTTTAAAATACAGCAAAAAGGCAAGGCTTGTGGGTTTTTAAGAAACAAATCAACAGGTTCAAATAAACAGAACTTCAGTCAGGGTGTCCTTGGGGATGCAAACCTCAGTTTTACTGTCCCTCACAGTTTAGGTGGTTTGAGTGTCCCAACACTTCTTTCTTGGTTCCTTGTTTAGCCTTCACACTCCTGTCCTGGTCACTGGGATTTCTTGGAGACCCTATGCAGGATCTCCGGTCATACATGTGCATCTTTTCATATGGCCTAAACAGCTGTATGTGTATGGTTCTCTGTTCCCAAGCAAGGACTCTGTTTAAGACACTGGAGGACCCACAGTACCCATGTGGAAGATTTTTCAAATCAATCACTGTAAAATGTGTAGCGATGGGTGGTATGTTACACATAATTGTAGCTGGGTTGGGCACAATAGTAAACTCTGCCTTCAGAATGTTATTTAAGGGGCATAGAGCTTGTTTGAAACTCCAAGACCCTCCCTTAGCCTTTTTCACAGGGTACAATACCGTATTACGTGGGGATTCATATGGCAAAATAATGCGCTGATGCATCAAGATGACAATTGTTTCGTAGATGCCTTCATCTGCTTCTCTTGATGTGGGGTATTGTTTTACTCAGGGTAAGATTTCTCCCTCCTTCAATTTTATTCATATCACTCCAATTTCTTTCAGCAGGCCACATCATAAGGGCTACTATACCATAGTATGCTTCTTACCTGTGTCAAATCTTGTTGCATAAAAGATGGTATTTTTTTAACCAACTGAATTACCTATGATACTACCCTATATTGTATTTTTCATTGACATGGGATTGATTTTTCAAAAATTACTTACATCATCTGTGTCGTCATCCTCAAACAAGTCATCGTCAGCCATGTCACTCAGTTGTAGTGTTAATTCTAGTGCTATGGGTGTACACCAACTAACATCTTCCTTCTTTGTCCCATGTACACCCTACATTGTCCTCATGCACCACTGCTGCTTCTAAGTGTATCGCTATTATCTCTCACTCAGTTACATCTGTGGGTACCTCTGCTCTGAACAAAACCTCTGTGGGTAATCATAACAGTTTGTCCCGTATTCGTGAAAGCCATCCTAGCAACACCTGCACTCCATACATGAACAATTCATAATTCACAGGTATCCCTCTCAATGTTTTCCATCCATAAAATGCCTCTATAAATGCAAAATAAACACCTTGTGTCCACATATTATTCCTTTATCTATAGTGTCATGTTTTACTCAGTGAGGGGCTGATTTAGAGCTGGTGCTAAATATAGCGTGGAAAGTAAACATTCTCCCCTCCAGTTTCCAACACCATCATTCTGAGATGGGTGGAAATACTGGTACTGGAGGGGAAATGTCATGCTTTCCAGCAGCAACAGCTGATAAAATCTATCTTTGTATGGGAAAAAATGCTCCAGTGGCCTAGGAAGCATTTCTCAAAAGACTGCCACTTTTCTAATTCAAGAACATTTTCTTAAACGTTCATTCAACTGGAAAAACGGCGCTGCAGTCTGAGAAATGCTAGCTACATAATGGACGAATGGGTACAGTGGGGTTTAAATGCACCCCCAAGGGTCCTGTTAATGTATGCATCTTTTGGCTGGTGCAGTAAGCGTGTTCTGGCTTTGGAATACAGTGCCTGCCTGACACTAACGCATGCAGTGTTTTTCAGCAATGTTGCTATGCCGTAAATCTTGTATTCCCAGGAGTGGCAGACTTATTTTATGAGCGCCACTCTCGGGTCAGCTCTGAATCCTTGGAATCATGCTAATGTGTCTTTTAGCAATGACACAACACTTTTTTCTTTTTAGCACATACCTTTAAATCAGCCCTGGAGTCTTTTCCCAATATTTTAGCTAGTGTTTTCTGAGAATATGTGGCAACCATAACACCTCCTCAGACTGTCATAGCTAACTCTTCTGTGAATGGAACCTTTGTCTTATCCCCAGAGAACCCGTGTGCATCCATCATAAGTTGTGACAGTGGAAATCACCCTTCCCACACACAAGATCTTGTTGCCCCAATGCCAACCAAAAAGTAAAACGTTTGGTTCCCGATTGTCACCCCTACCCAGTGTACCTCTTCTGGGTCGAGAGCTATAGATAGCACTGGGCATATCATGCTTCTCTGTGGGCCATCCTATCATGGATACATTCTCTTCCCTGTTCCCAAAAAAGGGGTTCCCTCCTATCACTGTCTCAACCACTGTGGTGGAAACTGTCATTTGTGAGAATATATTCCTGTCCCACTGTAAGGACTGCTGTGTCTGCATTTGTAATGTATTAAGTGTCTGCTTCAGTTGCTGCAGATGCTGCATTTGTGGTGTGCTTTGCTGTTGTGTCTGGGGCATCTGGGGTTGAGTTTGCATTTGCAGTGAAATGTGCCTGGTTCTTGATGTGTCTTTTCAGTATATTGCTGGGGAAATGCTGTCCCCTCTACTTCTGCATGCTCATGCATAATGGCCAACCTTTCCACATGTCCAAAACTGCACTCCAAAATGTCCAGATCCTCCAAATCATGGTCACATTCCACCAAAACCTCCTCCATATCCACCTTCAAATCCACACCCTCTACTCCTTGCTCCATATCCGCATCCCCATGGATAATAATTGCTTTCTCTTCTTCCTCCTTTATATACACCTGTCCTTTGCTGTTGATATTCCTGCTCATAGTTCTCTCTGCAACATTATTATTACCACTGTCTCCATTGTTCTCTTTGATCATTTCTGTTGTACCAATTTAGCTCACTCTCTTTGCCTCTTCTATCTTGTTCCTCTCCTTCTCTTGTTTATGTCGACAATAATTACAATATTCAATTGAATCTTGGACCATAGTTTCATTACAATTTCTCCAATATGATTTAGCGAGGCCATGACTCAAAATGTGGAAAAATATGGGCATGTTTTTTGTCCCAACCCTGCCTATGTTCTAAGTGCCACTTCTCTTGTATTTCTTGTATGTATGTCGATGGATCTATGTCTATTTTCATTTTGTGTGTCATAATAGCACTTGTGTCTGATGAATCGGGTATTGCACCTTCAGTATCCTCCAAACGTTTGTTCTGCAGTTGTTGAATGGTGAACCGTCATGCGCATTGTTGTGCGCCATCAGTTCGGGCTACCCTATACTTTTCCATATGTCATCTAATTGCTCTCAATATATCGAGATTAATAAACACTTTATATCCCCTTCTGCTAACGTCATTCCTGCTGTCTTTTTCTCCAACTCAAAAATCCACTTCCCTGCCCCAGCTGTCAACAATGGTAATGTAGCCATCACATTGTTTTGAACTGTTTGTGGTCATGGTACATACAGATTCAGCGCGCTACCCTTTTGAAGTAATGGTAACTGCATCACCTCTGTTTTGAGTGCAGGTGCAGCTGCGCCATTTGTCACTTTCAGCGTTGTCACACATCAGCCTGGCACATTTCTTAATCTGTTTACATATGGTGTTTTCCTTCCTGAATTTATTGGGAGAAGCCCTGGGAGCAACAGGGACTTGCTTCATATTAGTTCATCATCTCGCAAATATATTAGCAGATATTCTGCTGTTCCAGGTGTACCTGTCTGATGAGCTTGTGCCGTATCTTCTTTATTGTCATCTTCATTTTCCCACTCTTCGTCCTCTTCCATTTGCTCTTCTATTATTGTGTTACACCTTCTTCTGCTCATGTATCCCCTCTTTCTATTTCATCTATCACATTTCTGTTAACTGTACCTGCAACACCCCTCATGATCTCTGCTCTCTCGCTGTCCTCTGCCACCCTTCTACTAATGCTGGCATTTCCCTCCCTTCTATACTCTTCTCTCTTTCTCTCCTGTACATCTTCTTTCTATAGGGTCTTCATATTGTAATTGTCTGCTTTCTATCTGTCTATTTTGAACCATAGCTGTCCTCTCACCCATTAGTCTGGTACAACTGCTGCTTCATGTTCCCGTCCCTTCATATCTTTCACTCTCTTCAACTCTCCTTTCACTTCTTTTAGCTGTGCTTATAGACTGTTCTGCTGAGTGGTCTATGCCCTCTGCAATGGTGCTTTTTGGACCACTTCCCTTTTCTTAGTCTTTGTTTTCCCCTTCTACCTCCTGGGACTCATATCAGGGATTACTGTAACCTGGCCGCGCCTGTAATGGGTATAAGCCTTACGTGGTCAAATACAGGGGACATGGAGGGGGGGCAGGAGCTGTGGGCTTCACACACCCCTGATCGTCCCTATTAGTTACGATTTATTTTTTGGACGTCCTTTCCTCCTTGAACATTTTCTACAAGTCAAGTATGCTAAGTCTGCTTTGTAGTTTCTTTCCCTTACATGTGGTGTGAAAATAAGTGTATGTGTTGCAGCAGATGCTTCAAGTGTGTCCCTTTTTGCAGCCACAGCTGGGCCATTTTGCCAGCCATGTCTTTAGCCCACTGTATGTGTTACTTCAAAATGTTTTGTTTTTATTGGGTAAGCGTCTTACACAAGTGAACAATAGGGGGTGTCCTCCATTTTGATAACAAGAACACAATTGAGGACAAACTGATGGTGGCCCATTTTGTACAAAAGAAACACAAACATACAGAACTAAGATGTTGTGTCATCCAAACCATAAATGCCAAAGCCAGAGGGGGAGACAGAGATCTAGAACAGAGAAAATTAGAGGAAAAATGGATACACTGGTTTAAATATTTCTATTGAATGGAATCTGTTTTTTTGAAGACCCTACTGTGATAGAGGTCATAAGGGTATGTGGCTATAATTGATTGAACATGATGTATCAGTGAACAATATGGCTAATAAATGCCAGTTACCATGAACCTGCATGTCAATGTAAACCTGCATAAACCTGCTTATGTTCATGGAATGTTCTATCTCAACCGAAAAAGAGGCACCCTGCCTTTTAAATAACTTCTATATTGTTTCTATATTGGGTCTCTACTACCTGACTCAAAAGACACTTGAGTCCATTCTGAGACCGCACCGACGGACTACAATGCCCACCCACACATTTTTCCAGTAGGGGGTACAGGACACGTGAGAGTCCCTATTAACAATAATGTAGATCGGCCGGCGTGCAAACATGTTTTGAGTAATTACCATGAGGGCAGAAGGCATAAAGTGAAAAATTACTCCTTAGATATGTAAGTAACAACATGGATTTAGCTGATTTTACCAGCTTAGATGCACCATGACCGATATGGCCGAATACTACAGATAAGCAATCACGCCGTGTTAACTTTGTTGAATGCCAGTAAGATAAAGCAGAACGAGCACCGCATAAGAGCAGGTGTTCTTTTCACTCACAAGCAGCAAACTGCCTCAATTCCGTGAATACGCACCAGTTTGGTACCAGGCAATCGTGTTTTAAACACAATCAGCATGCTTAACTCTGCAGAAACCGCCAACTATGGCCATTTAAATCATCCCGTAGCTTCCAAAAGGATAGAAGGATAACAGTAATCCATTTCTTACAGCTAAACGAGCTGGAGACCAGACCCTAGCCACACAGGATCAAACCACTAAAAGCGCACAAAAGGCACATTTGATGAGAAGAACGCTGTATATCTTCCCTATACATATGACACTGGAAATCATTGGCTCAGGTAGGATTTTGTACAACACACACCCCAGGAACTATGGTTCCTGTAAAGAGACACCCAAGATCTGATTTTATTTCATTTTACTTTTAGATGTTCCACTTTGGGGTACACCAGTGACACCACCCTGTCCACTTCTATAGTCCTGAAGACAGCACTAGAATACCAATCACCCACTACGTGCCAGAAATACCACAAGTGTCGACTAGACAGATGCTTGGTTATGACAACCACATTCTAAGTCACGACATGTACTAACCCACACTGTGAATAAATCAATTGCAAATTGTTATTGTATGAGTTTTGAATATGATATAATGTGTGTTGACTCCCGTCAATTACGGGTAGGAAACAGGTTTTGAATGCATAACGGCCGTGAAAGGTCATTTTTAAGCCACATTGGAAAATAAAATTTGAAAATTGTGTAACATGCAATTTTGGTGCTCTCTTATGTACAGATCAAATGATATTGTCCATTAAATTGTGTGTTGTATACACTACCGGCAAGTGTCAGAAAGGTGGGGTAGCCTATGTACCTGTGTTTTTTGTACTGTTACATACCCTCATGACATAGGCCCCCCTTAACAAAAAAGAGGGTCCTCACCCTTTGCACATTATAATTGTCTCTCTTGGGTCAAGTTTAGGACATGTCTACTCCACTCATTCGCTCTCAACATGGTCTTGGATCTTTCTTGTCTCCTTTTTCTACTTCACACTTCTTACACTATTCTTTATTAGTCTCTCCATTTAATTATTTTTTCCACACCTCTCCATCTTATGTTCTTCACTACGCTTGACTCCCCAGCTAGTCTCCTCCTCTACTGCTGTCCTCACTAAATGTCCAGTATCTGGTAGTGTCATGATCTTTAGTGTCATCACTATTCTCAATGCCAAATTTATGCCAATTAATGTCCAGCATTTACAAGCAGAAGGGACGGAAACATACATACGGTGGGAGGAAGACAAATGACACCACAGGATAATTCACATTTAGTGAGGACATCAGTTGCAATTTTTTTATGTATTATCTATTGTTAAGATGCTTGTCATTTTTTGCACTTCTGGGGACAGAGATGATGATAGTATGGTGTGACAAATCAACGTTCACGACACCAGCGATCCAGAGATGAATATCAATTTCTAAACCATCAATCAGCCCCACACCTCTAGTACACCAGAAGGGATCCGAACAGATTGGAAACACAAGCAAATTATAAACCTTGTTGTCTAATTTCTATAACGTGGACAGAACAGCAGGCTTGTCGCCGCAAGGTCATGGATAGCTGGTTAGTTGCAACACCGCGAAAATACAATTGATACCCAATGATAAAAGGGACTGTTCACTCAAGGTTGTATAAAAATATCTACTTTATTATCACACCAGACAGTTCTAGCACACTACAAAATACATCCCACCATGTATAAGAATGTAGAGGACAGACAGTTTCAAAAAGAAAAAGGGATGCACTCTGGATACTGACAGGAGGGGAGTTGGTAAAGTAATGACTTGCAATCGTTCAAGAATATCTGGTTTCAACACAAAGGGAGCAATGGGTAGTAAAATGTCACTAGGGGCCTATAGAGAAGGACCAGGGGGGCAGGACCACAATGTAACTTGTGTTTGTAGAAATTCTGGGTGCCAACCAGCAATCTTCTGTATGCATGAGGTCCTAACCAGAGTTTGTTGCAACAGAAAAGGTAAAGGTGTGTAAACATCTAATGCCAAGTCATATGTAATGTTTCCTGCTCCAATTACTTTAGTTAAGGGACTGCTGTCACCTTCACTACTATATTGTTTGCATTTATCAAAAAGAATCTACAGCGAGTGCAGAACTTAGCTGCCAGGAAAACACTGCATGTCATTTGTATATTTTTATATTCAGTGATTCCATAGCGTGAGCACCCCAGTCTAGTTTATAGAGTGTTAAATCCGTAGTAAAACCTTTGATTGTACAAAGCAAGTCAATAGAACTGATGGCTGCATGAGTACAATCACACAGACTTCTCTCTTGGTGATTCTTTGTCAGGATTGGGACTCAGACAATGCACCTGAAACGGCCTCACAAACAATCTAATGCCCTTCCAGCAGCGCACCAGAAATACTGTCATGGGGTCAGGCATTCATACCTGGTATCACACGTGTGGTCCTTCCATGGGATGCCTAAATCTCCAGCTCAAGTACTTCCTCAGTCTTGGGAGCCTTACAACTGGAGGTTGCCATGGTGATTCTGGTGTCCTTGGCCCGCACGTTGCACGTTCCGTGCACGGGGCGGACGTAGGAAGGCTTACGTGAGGAAAGGTACTTAGCCTTCTGGTTCCCGCAAGTCACCGCTTCTGATTTTCAAAAAATCCCTGCTTTTGTGACTATTGTACTCTTTGCAGATACCTTGTTAACAGACCCTTGCACACTCTTCACAGAATTGCCTTTTGGCCAGACCTGGTGTACCTCGACTGTTCTGATACCTTGAAACGAACCCCAGACTGCCTGCGGATCCTGAACCTTGCTACTGATTCTGCCTTTGTCATCTTGTCATTGCTTGCTCACTTACAACCCAGACCGTTACCTTACCACCCGATTCCATATTGTTTGGCTCATTGGAATACCTCGCACAACGCTGACTGGGACAGGATAAAAGGATTGATTTTTTGGATATTGAAATCCAGCAATAATGTCTCAATTGCACTCCGGTGTACCTCTACCAAACGCTTAGCACAGACTAGAGACTTCCATAACTGGCGCATGTCTTTAGGTGTCCTCGTGCCATTGTGACAGGCGGAAGACAAGAACTAGAGACACTATCACTCATCATTGTAGGCGTCTGCGTGTCATTGTGGTTAGTTCTGTTTTGGTGGAGTACACTGGGTGTATCCTTGGAACCACGTGCTGACTAGTTTCCACCAATCATCCTGTGCCATACGGTAAGTCCTGTATCCTTGTATTTGACACTGCATCTCACGCTGATGCTCTTTCTATAGTTGTATGCTCTTTCTCATAGGTTTCGCCCGGAGACGAGCCACAGACCAACATCCCTGATACCCAATACTCTGAGGACAAAAAACAATACACAATTCAGGTTAGAGCAATCAATGGTTGTTTGATTCCATCTTGCCTAGCATCAGTACAAGTCAAGTGACTGCTTTTCTTGTTCTTTTACAGTTCCTGGGTTTCGTGCGGTGTTCATCTTCCGATTAATAGACTCCTCTGCATGTGTATTTCATGTAGAGGGGTACATTGGTAGGAACAACTCTACGACTACACTTCCGAGTTCAACTACTAGGGTTCTGACATTCTTAGACATCCTCCAAAGTCTAAGAGACTATGGGACTGATTCACAGAAGGGGTTTTTAATGGCACAATTCTATAGGATAAGGCTTGGTGAATCAGGCACTATGCTTGATTCATGGAATTTCTTTGCACGCTGCAATGTCACGTTGCACTCATGCAAAGTGACTTTGCACTGCCAGCAAACACCCTGATTCACAGAGCAGTGCAAAGTGTATTTTAGCAGCGTGCACTGCAACAGTACTCTTTGCACTGTGAATTAGGCCCATTTAGCACGGTGCAAAGAGTACGTTGTGTGAGTCAGGGTGTTTGTTGGCGGTGCAAAGTCACTTTGTCACTTTGTCCTATATACAAGGAAACAAGCACCCTCTGCCTTGGCAGGCATGGGGTTGCAAGGGGCCTTGTGAGAACTGATTCATCTGCATGTAGGGCTGCAACGAACCTATGTCGGTGGCTCCCAAAACATAAGGCACACCCTATTCCCATCCACCTATTCTTTCCAAAATACAGACGGATATTGTTTTCACTAGTATTGTGTGAAACCTATGGATTCTGGATTTCTGCCTGGAATTTCAAACCTTCGAACCACAACGCTGTGTTCATGTTGTTTGTGGCTTGCTTTAAACATGAGTTTCCTATATACTTTCTGGGCCGTAATGGGGAAACCCCTGATACCTTTCCTTGTGCGCTCACCTCTCTGTGACCCAGTGTTCCTCATGCAAAACTCTGCATGTTGTACTGGTTTTACAGAGAATAAAAACACACGTTGATGTATTTTTGTCACCAAACAATAGACACATGGCTGTGTGAGATAAGCTTACGTCCTAGAAATGTCCATGCAAGTTTAACCACTTTGGAATTGTGTTTCAATGTAGCAAACATGCCAGTGGCAGATTCTCTGTTACCTACATTCATGCCACATTAAATAATTTGGAAGGAACATTTCTGCTTGCAAGAGTAAGGAAGGCAACCTGCTTCAGGAGTACTACAAGCTTCTTAGCCACATGTTATTTTTATCCACCGGATTTATTGCAAACGTGCAAAGCTAATGGTTTAAGGATGTTACTCTGCGAGGCCGTCCCACAGATATTAAACAGTAATACATCTGCCACCAATTAGACTCTGATGAATTGCCATTGCTGTACAGAACCCTCGATTCAATTGAAATACACTTTCCTGTAATAGACCATTTGCTGCTGACTACTTCTGTAAATAATAACCAGCATTGCAAATGGTTTTGCATGGTGTGTGAGATATGCTATCTAGTGGACATCAGAGGCTTGGCAAGGAGGTGATTGTATGTTTCCTTTTGTGTAGAGAGAAGGCAAAGTCTGGTCCTAACATGTTATTATTATCTTGTTTTACAAAGAACAGTTAAAGGCAGATGATATAATCGTAGTCCTCGTACTACTATGATTCGTACTAAATCGTAAAATGTAACGGTTGTCATGTTAAAAATATATGAGCCGGGGACATGTCTAAACTGTTTATACTGTGGCTTTGCAGCAATGGAGTCTGTACTGTATCTCATCATCAGAGATGCAGATTTTCTGGTTTACAGATTAGAGACTGTATGTAGGGAGTTTCACGACCTTGACCTGCTAAATAAACATTCATTGAACAGACGCAAGCAACTCCCTGAGCATGACCTCTTTGTTTAGTTTTGGTTAGTTCATACACTGGTGAGCAGAGGGAAACAGATTGCACGATTACAGCAGGGGTGTTGCTAGGTCTGGAAAAGATCTGGGGCTATGCTAAAGTCTGCACTCGGGGCTAGCTAGCCTTTGGTTGTAGCCTCTGAGCCTCTCTCCGGGGCTACAAAGAAAACAACCGGGGCTGTACCCTCCTCCCACCAGCCCCCCCCAACCCCTCTACCTATGTCTCTGGATTAAAGTGCAAACACACAACCGCACTTATTTATGTATTTGGTCAAACGACTGACAGTACAAGCTTACATATTCGGCATAATTGGTATTATCCAAATATGGTATAATTAGTTTCAAAACGTTGCATGTTAAAAATATGTGACATATTTACAGATAGAAAGTGAACTTGATTAAAAAGAATATGGAACAAATAAGGAACAAGCATCAGCAAAGCCAAACGTTTTGTTCTTTGCAGTTGCTCATTGCATTTTACATGTATATCCATATTTATGTCAGCCCCATAAAGAACTGGCCAGATCAACGAACATGCAAACTGAACAGTTATTGCATGTCTTAGTACGTGTTGTGTTAGCCTCTGATGACTGAGGCCATTTACACAAACTGTCAAAGAGGCCCACAAAATAATTTTGATCTCTGTTCCTTTCCAGCATGGCATTTATTTATATTATTTTATTTGTATAGCTCCTTTATCCAAAGTGATGTCCAATATATAGCATCACGGAATAAAGTTAATCATGAAAATACCATTGTGAAGGCAACAAAAAAAATGAAGACAGACAAGAAGGACAGTAAAGTGAGAAGTTTACAAAGGTAAAGTGGCTATAAAGCAAGTACACATTTAAAAATTATATGTAATATTCAGTGAAAAAACTTTCGTTAAAGGGAAATTATGGTTATGTTGCACTAATCAAAACCTATGGCATTCATGGACATTGTGGTTGCAAGGTAAAGTCGAAAAAAGTAAGAAATGTGCCAGCTATGGTAAGCTATGCAACTATAACTAGTGCCACCACCATGCACTGCTAAGACTAACACCGAGGATAACAAAGATGACATCACAAACCCTTCTTCCCTTTTTAGCTTTATCTCTATGAGACTCACTGATTGGCTATATTCAAACACTCACTCATCCACCAATTGGATCCAAAAACTCTACATTTAACCCTGGAACCTTAGTTCAACAGTTCTGATGTATCTTTCAACTCTGAGAGGGCATTTGTGCAAGCATTTTCAGATTTCTATTTGCAGAGTCAAGAGTCTACATTCCACAGCGTACATCTAAGAAGACATACTACAGGTATGCTTTCATTTTCAAAAGCAATTTTGTATACCACTTTTTTTTTATATAACTTCAACAACAAGTAATGTCCTGTGCTGCAAAAAAAATACCACATTGCAGCACCTGTCCAAATACCTAATTAGTGATTTTAAAACTATTTCTCCATACTTAGTGACTCCACACATTGGATGGATGATGGAGTCAGGACCCTTGCATCACCCCTACACACTCACAAACCCCCAGGGCCAAGCAGGGGACATTGTCACAACCATCTAACAGAGTGTTAAGCAGCTGCTTAAAGACCTAGGATTCCAAGCCCCTGACAATACTCATATTATTTAATTCAGGATGGCTACCCCCGACTGGACGTCCACAAATCCATAGTTAGCAACATGACTAATTCCACTCTGTAGACCCTTATAGAAAATATTGTTATCTCTATATTATACAAAATGTACTTTGCTGCATGTTACTTGTAGGAAGAATGTAAGCTCTGCATTTTAATATCTAGACTCCGCATTTCATCATTCACATTAAGGAGAGGGTTTTAATTTGAACTAGGGCCAATGCTGTGAGACTCCTTGATGGACTCAAATGAGTCTCAGGCTGAATTTAAATAATAGATGCCAATGCACAGAAAACATGCTGGAAAATGATCACTTTGCTCCATGATGCTATTTTCATGGACTGAGTTGTATTGCAAAATAATACTAACATGAAACTAATATACTAATTAACCCAACCTCATTTAACATTTAACTGACTCCCATAGTAACAATTTGTGCAAATTAGCCCATGATATAAGCTGGATGCAGATTAAGCGAAATGCATGATGCTCTGAAAATGGAAAAGGGACATTATTTAAATATGCAGACTGAATCAGTGTAGTAAGCTGAGGAATGTGAAGATCAATTCCTAAAGACATCACATATATGTATTGGAGCAGAAAGAGCAAGACAGATGTATCATTTTCTCTTCAGCAATGCAGTTAGCACAATAGGCAAGGCACAGAGAAAATCATGTGCTGTTTTAGTGGGATGAACTGGCCAAAGGCAGGTGCTTTTGAGTGACGGGGGTTTTATGAAAAGGCTTTGAAACATTCACTGACAGAGGGAGTAGAAGGCTGATTGCTGGGCTGACTGCTGGGCAGATGCTGTCTGTCTCCTATGTTGGCAATCTTTGCAAGAGCTGTAAAGTCTCGCGCGACCTGAGCTGGGAATTACCTTAGATCACTGCCAAGTTGAGTGGGGTAATATCGCCAGCTTAACCTAGGTAATTATGAGGTTAATTGAAGTGAGTGATACTATGTAGCAGAGATTAGATAATTCAGTTAATTTATAGGTGCATTAGCAATGAAAAGTTAAACATGCATGAAAAACTGTGTTTGTATTTTTCCAAGCTTTGCTGCAAGTCAAAGTATGCCAACTTTTGTTGCGAAGTCAAGGTTTGATTTGGCAGAGGTTTGCACATTATCGCAGATAGAATATTGAAATCCATTGCAGGAAAAACTTTACTTGTGTTGTGAATTACAATGTGGGTGCACTTACGTGCCACTCGTATAACTTGCATATTTCTAGTTTATAATAAAAAATAGGAATTTGTTAAGGTAATTTAGTCTCAATGTATTTTTCTGCATTTCAGTCGCATTGGTTTGGTGCCCATAGGCAGATAGAACATGTGGTAGGAAATCTCAAACTAAAGTTAGTCCCAGTGAAAAAGGAGAGGCTGAATGAATGTTTTGTATTTCATTTGATATGATATGATATGATATGGCATTTGTAACACGCCTGTACACAAGTGTTTCAAGGCGCAGCGAGGCAAAGAAGGGGGATCAGAGGGAGGACAGAGAAAACAATCTTACTAGGCCAAGTGACCTTGAGATTGCGCAAGTGCAGGGGAGGGAGGAGGAGAAAACGGCCAGGGAAATGGGGAGCGGGCAGCGCTGTAAATGGGATCAAAACAATAAGAAGAAGTGTGGCCAGCAGGTGGCAGATATAAGGGTAAGTGCAGACAGCAGGTGTCCATAAGTGCAGGTAGGGGTACTGTAGGGTTACAGATACAGACACAAGTGCAAGGGTTGCAGGGAGGCAGTGTGGGTGTGCATCTGGGTGGGTAGGGAACTAGGCCCGAATTCAGAGTGTTGCCAGGTGACCAGTGTAGTATCAGACAGGAAATCAGCAAGGGAGAGGAAGAGAGAAGACAGAAGCAAAGAGTAAGTTCTTGAGGTGCGTCCGGAACCAGAGATGGTTCTCCTCGAGTTTCAGAGAGGCAGGGAGGTCAGAGGGAGGCCAAAGCCAAAGAAAGAGATCTACCACCAACTTGTTGCTTGGAGAAGTGACTGACCCTGAGGGAGTTGGAGGTGGAGGAGCGAATAGCTCGAGTAGGAATGTATTACAAAGAGAGAGTTGGAGGTATTGAAGGCCCATGCCTCAAAAGGCCTTTTGGACAATACAGAGGGTCTTGAACTTAATCCTTTCAGCCACTGGGAGCCAATGCAGTGATTTCAGTGCTGGAGAGATACGATCTCTGGGCTTGAGGCCAAGGACACGTCTCGCAATCCTGTTCTGGATGAGTTGAAGAGGGTGGAGAGTAGAAGCAGGCAGATTTAGAAAGAGGCTGTTGCAGTAGTCCAGCCTAGAGAGAACCAGAACTCTAGAGACAGTGAGATGCTGGGGGAAGGAGAGTAAAGGAAGAATACCTCTGATGAGGTGCAGTTTGTAGTTTGACTTCTCAGAGACGTCAGAGATGTGAAGAGAAAAGGAGAGTGAGGCGTTGAAGATGACCCCTAAGTTCTTAGCCCCACAGGACGGAGAAGGAAGAGGGCCAGGGGAGGCCGGCGGGAGAGTGACAGGAAAGGAGGAGGCAGGGGTGCCGATGAGGAGAATCTCTGTCTTACTGGCATTAAGGTATTAAGGCAGAGACCGTTGATGGCACACGACTCCTGGATAGCATACAGTCAGAGATGACAGAAGGAGAAGAGGTTGCATTTGAATGCTTTATATATGCATATATATATATATATATATATATATATATATATGAAAACACAGCCACAAAGGGCATACTGGTGATGTTGTAGATAAAACATCACAGGAGAGCATGAGCCATTAGTTTAGAGTGTATTAAATCCAATATCTGTTTACTGTTAGTGACCCTAGTGAAATAATTACTGGGCAGTACTCTCAAATTAGTCTGACAACTATAAAATTAGCACCATACCTAAATACCACAAAATACCACAAAATACTAGATATAACCCTCAAAAATCTCCTAATACTAACCATGCAATTCAATAATGAAAACAATCTCCATTATCAAACTACAATAAAACAAATATTGTAACTTGTTTTAAAAAATAACCTGCTGTATGTGGAATGTGCAGAATACCTTTATATTGCAAAACCTTGCCTTTAACTTATCTTCAACTGCAACACATTGCCTCATTACGACCCAGGCGGTAAGTTACCGCCTGGGCCGTGACTTTACCACCATGGCGTAAACTACGTTTACGCCATGGTGGTTGGCGGACTTACCGCCCCATTCCGAGGTCGGCGGGGCGGTAAGTCCCCAATCCCCATTTACCCTTCCCCATTCCCATTTTTGCCCCATAGGGCATAATGGGAGTGGGGAAGGCGTTAATTACGCCACCGTAAATTACGGTGGCGTAATTAACATCAAGTTCCCTTACCGCCATGGTTTTTTACACCCGCTAGAAGCAGGTGTAAAATCCGCCATGGCGGAAAGGGAACTCGTGATTGGCGGTAAGGGGTCGGCGCAGCTAACGCTGGCGCTAACCCCTTACCGCCAGGGTCGTAATGAGGCTATTCAACAAAAGAAAAGCCACTGCAACATCCACCCCAATAGCTCATTACTACTTTTGAAAGTACTTCTATTTTCATTCTATATTCCATTGCAGCCACTAATACCGAGCAATAATTCCATATTTAAAAATACCTTAATTATCAATCTACAGTACAACACATACTGCCACATTTTCATCAAGCATTAGCAATGCTTACAGTTTATATTTTTTTGTAACACTGCCACAGTAATTTCAACTAGCACTTCATGGTAAAATGTGTAACATGGTGCAAGTACATGCTCATTTCATAGTACTTCCTTGCAGATGGCATATACTTATACAAAAGCCAAACACTTCACAAGCAACTATCATGGTAACGCTTCAAAGTCAGTGCTGGGCAAATAACAAAACAACACACACAACCCAGGTATCCCTCCTCCTATTAAACACAAGGGAGGACTCCTGGTGGGTATTTTGTACCCTATACGCAACCCCAAACATATAATCACACAAAGTGTGTACAGGTAAGGTCAACTTTTGTTTCTTTCATTTTCTTTTTGGAGTAAACTCTATTTGACCCTCCAACCTGACTAACGGTGCACTCCAACATGAGTCTAACCCTGCATGCCATTGATGTGCCACCTATCTAGACTGAGGGGACAGAGAGAAGCTGCCCCTAATCTCAGACTATGATAAAATACAACAAGGAATTACATTAGTGTATATCCTTATAGGAGTTAAAAAAGAAACCACAATTCCTTTAATATCCTGTTTCTGTGAACTCAACACTTTTGCATACAGATGTGGACCCTATGGGTGCACATGTATTTGTAAACACTTTTAGAAAAGAGCAGTTTTGTAGGCAATAATAAATACATTAAAAAACAGAACTAGAGACACCAAAAGCAAAAAGATGTAGGAGAGAAGTAGAGTGATCAAAAGCAGCAGAAAATTCGAACAGAATTAAGAGACAATTGTTTATGGTCACACACATGAAAGGTTGATCAAAGATGAACATTAATATGTTGATAAATGAGACAAGTCTGTAAAGGCTTAACTTATGTTCAGCTGAGGCATTGTTACCCCCCAACATCACCTGGATGATACAGAGAAGTAAGCACCCAGGAAAACGATTGGGGACAGAAGCTGGTACCTGGTACTTCCCACCATTTTCTATACTCTGGGGTGCACTATTGGTTGGTGTAACATCGCTAGTGAAAGGTATTTTCAGGATTGGATGATTATGGGTACAGCTTCCCAAGTAGTTTGGGTCACTGGAAATATGCTCAGTATGTCTCTGCTCGCTAATAACACTGGGCACTTGGAGTGTTCACACAGTCTTTGGCGGTATGACTGATCTTCAAGATCCTCAGCAGTTATTTTGTTGTAACATGGATGTCTAGATTCTGCAGCTTCAATACTGACTTGTTCCTCCCCTTGTTTTCAGGCACAGGTGACAATGCGTAAGATGGGACCATGGGTCACTGTGTGAAGCAGAGTGGCAAGAGAAAGGTAGGTCCAGCCCATAAGAAATTGTGAGCTTGTGGAGAGGGATCACCCACTCCTCCAACTGTGCTCCCCAGTAATCTTGTCCACTTCATTGCAGGTGTGACAACGAGGGAGCAGAGACTGGGTCCGTAGCATGAAGGAGGTAAAGGTGGGTGCAGGCTGTGAAAACAAAGCGTGGGCCATTGGTCATGCATGGCTTATAAAGCCTGTCCTGGACTGGGAATGGTAGTTCCCATGAAATGGCTCTCCAGTCTTGTATGAGATTTCTCCATGTTTTGCCTCCTGGCCCCCACTGAATGTTTGTGGACACTTGCTCTACAGGAGAGATGGTTCAAGTCAGTACAGGGGGCATAACAGTATACCTCCACACAGGGTTTGGTAGGATGGGTCCTGTGGAATCGTCTGACAAGCCTATCAGCATGAACTCTGCATTCTGGTTCCCAACTACGGTCCTCTGGTCCATACCCCTTCCAGGCAATGAGGTAGAATAATTGTCCTCTCACTCTCTTAGCATCCAGGATGGCTTTCACTTCATATTCATAGGACTAGTCTACAATTTCAGGTATTGGCTGTTCTTTCTCAGGACAGGTGTCAGTGTGGGCTGTCTTTACTCTGGACACGTGGAACACAGGTTGCACCTTTAATGAAGAGGCTATGGATACCTTCAAGGCAATAGATCATATCCTGGAAATGATGGATTTGAGTCCAGAAAATGTGGCAAGAGCTTCCAAGGGCCTATTAAGTGAAGCTGTTTAATGGCAACCCATACATGATCTCCTACTTAAGGGTATTTGTGAATACATGATTTGTAGGTTCATTTTGCTTGCAACAGGTTTTGCTTCGGGACAGAGAATGCTTGGCTGATGTTATTAAGATGTTTGTGCACTGCAAAGGTCATAGGGTCTACAATTCTATGACAATCGTTGGCTGTGGACTCAGTTCTGTATGCTAAGTGTGAAAGGAGAAAACCTGGTGGATGAAAGTAGTGTCGTGTTTTAAGTGAATGCTGCCGTCCATAAGACATGCCCCCATTCCTGATCTATCTCTGCATGAGATTTCCTCATGTTTTGGGTCCTGGCATCCACTAGATGTTTGTCACAAGACAGGGCACTTACTGAGCGAATAAGATGGGAGGGTTAGCAGGAGGAACTATGACTAGGATAATGGAATAGTGTGAGGGACTCAGATAAGGAACTAGGATAAGTGGCAAGGTTAAATGACTAGGATGATGGACAAGGGCCTTTGAGAGACTGTGATGGTAGATACAACAAGGATGAAAGATTAGGGCAGGGGACTCGGATTAGGATGAGGGGGGCTAGGATGAGATACTAGAATGATGACTAGGTTGCGTATGAAATCTAGGGATAAGATACTATTGATTAGAGACTAGGAACTAGAAACAAGAAACGAGCTACGAGGATGAGTGTCTAAGATTATGTACAAGGATGAGAAAACTGCATGTGGCACTAGGATTAGGGAGGGCGATGAAGGACTATGACTCATATGAAGGACACGAATGGAGCATACATGTCTCGGAAGAGGGAATAGGATGAAGCACTAGGAGGAGAATAAGAGATATGACAAGGGACTAGGGGAAGTATCAGTGACTGAAATAAGGCACTAGGAGGAGAACTAGGAGGAAGAGGAGGGACTAGTACTACGATGAGAAACTAGGACAAGGCTCTTGCACTTGCGCGTTCTTAATGTCACTGAGCCTAGTAAGATTGTATTTTTGTTCTCCCCTGTTCCCTTCCCTTTGCTTGGTTGCGCTCTGAAACACTTGTGTATGAGTGCGATATAAATAAAATATCATATCATATCATATGACAAGGGAATAGGACTAGGGCGAGTGACTAGGATAATGGACTAGGACAAGGATGAAAAACAATTACAAAAGACAAAAATGAGAGAGTAGGACTAGGATGAGGGTCAAAGACAAGGAACTAGGATGAAGGATTTAGGTGAGGACCAAGGATTATGATGAAGTATTAAAATCAATACTAGGACAAGAGACTAGAATGGTGGAGGTTTATGAGTGATTAGGAAGAGAAACGAAGGTAAGGGCCTAGGATGACAGACTAGAATTAGAATGAAGAATATTATTAGGCTGAAGATGATGACAGACAATGAGGACAACAGATGAGGATGATGGACAAGGTGTAGGACAAGAGACAAGGGTGAGAGACTGGGGTGACACACTAGGACTCAGACATATTAATTACAAGGCTGCAAGTTTTCCTTTTGACTAACATCGGAGACCTAGATAAGAATGCAGAACAAGGACAAGGCACTTGAGTGAATGACTAGGAATAGAGATTTAGAGGTCATACTAGGACTAGGACAACAGACTAGAATCATGGACTAGCGCTATGATGAGGGACAAAGAAAAGAGACTAGGAGGACCACAAAGGATAAATGCAACTTCAAACAGGAGGAAAGCCCTCTTTGATGTAGTAAAGCATTGCACCAAACCCTACCCCTTCTGAGGTAGCAGCAACTCAGGAAAAATGCGATAGAATCAATACATTCTTTAGCAAAGAAATATACAAAATCAGAGAGACTATCAAATCACCCTCTCACAGCTTGAGCACCCCCTTCACCCCAGCATGCTCATTGACTCTATGGACTGAATTTTCACCACTCTCCCCTCCGATAATCTAAAAATGATTGGTGCCCTCAAACCTACTTCTTATTCTGACAATACCATCCCTGCCTCCATCATTGGCACCCAACTGGCTCCTTAGCATTATTAGTGCCATCCCCTGAGAAAGGTAGTTCTCTGACACCCTCAAGACTGGTCTCATATGACCTCTTTGAAAAAAACACTCCTAGATCCAGACAACCTAGGCTAAATACTGACCCATAACAAACCTCTTGTGTTTTGGAAAAATCTTGGTAAAGTAGTCGCTACATAACTACTCACCAGAATCTAACTACTCCATCTCCTAAATGACTATCAGTCAGGGTTTTGCCCTAAGTGTAGCATTGAAACAGCCACTATCCAGGTGGTGGATGATACACTCCAAATCATGATATGGGTCAGTCATGCCTCCTCGTTCCCATTGGCCTCTCACCTCCATTCAACACTGTCCACCACACCTGTCTCTCACTCCTTGCTGACAATTTGGGCTTCCCTGGCACTGTCCTGAATTGGTGTACCTCCTACCTCATGGAAAGACACCAGGCCATCTAGATGAATTAATTGCATTCAATCTGATTTCAGTTCTCCAGCAGAGTCCCCCAAGGCTCCATCCTCTCACCAATCCTTGTTATCCTTTCCATAGAGCCGCTGGGCTCTCTCTGTAAATAAATCAATATGGCCATCCAGCAATAGTCAGGTGGTACATGAGAGTAAATAGCATGCAGGACATCACACAGATCCAAGATTGCCTAGCCATCATCCAATCCAGTCCTGGATGTTGACTGCCTACCTCAAAGTAAACCCACCCAGGACTGAATGTGTCCTCATCAGTCTGACTGCTAAAAAAACAACCTGACCAACAATGGCTCATTGATATGCACCTAGAAGGATTTGATCCACAATGCTTGGACATAGCAATATCCATAGGCTTCACCATTGACAACAGCCTGTCCTTCCAGAAACACAGACAAAAAGGCTGAAACAGCCAGGCTCCAAATCTCCCCCTTTGGAAAATTAAACCCTTCATCACGCCTTAGGCCCTCCAGACTCTAGCGCAGGTTTTTGTGGTCTTACACACGGATAGGGGAAATGCTCTCCTGACAGGACTATCAGCTGCTCAATTGGCTCCCATTAAAGCAGTCCATCATGCTGCAGCACATCTTATTATGGGTGCATGGAAATTTGACCAAATCACCCCTATCCTATCCTCCTCAAACTACACTGTCTTCCTCTCCAGACCAGGATACTGTTCAAGACTAAATGTATCATCTACAAAGCAGTCACAAGTTGCACATCAATGTACCTGGCAGCTAAGTTCCACATATCTAGTGGCACAGTGCGCAGCAACACGACCAACCGGCTTGAATCAAAACTTGACCGGAAAGAGACAACCCACAAATAATCCTTCTCTTATCATGAACCCACCCTCTGGAACTGCATCCTGGTGTCAATTTGGAATGCCCCTACAATTCTCAAATTAGCAAATCTCTCAAAACGTGACTTTTTCAACAACTCCTGACCATAGACTAATTCCAACATACAGATTTCAGCTCACAGTACTGTGCTACTGTTAAAAGATGCCAGCACAACTGAAGGCAGCCTTACTCTGTACAGCGCTCTGCTGCTCTCATGCTAGATCTGTGCATTAAACAATGAAATAAAAAAATAAAATTAAAATAAAGTGCAAGGACAAGGGTGAGTGACTAGGATGAGGCACTAGGACTGGAATACAAGTCTAAGACAAGTAACTAGTACTAGGACAAATTAGGTCTAGGATGAGAGACTAGTATGGGGAGTAGGATGAGAATGAGTGACTAAAAATGCCTGACTAAGGAGGAGCAACTAGGATGAAGGATGAGACACTAGCAGGAGAGGCTGTTATGAGAGAACATGTCTAGGATTAGAGACAAGTAGGATAGGAGACAAGGAAGAGGGAGTAGGAGTAGGAAGAGAGTCTGTGGTTATGCACTAAAACTCAATTGAGATACTAGAATGAAGGATGAAGGGCTAGAATGAAGGACTAGAATTAGGACAAGCAACTAGATTAATGGGCTAGGAGGATGGTGAACGACCAAGAGCATGGCTAGGCATTAGGGAAAGGATGAGGGGCCAGGACAAGAGACTAGGACAAGGGAGGAGAATAATGGACTAGGACCATAATGAAAGAAAAAGAGAAAGTAATTAGGGGAAAGGGCTACAACGAGAGAATAAAACTAAAATGAGAGACTGGCAACTAGGATGAGAGACTCAAATGGGGAATGTAAGACAATGGATTAAAAGAGGGACAGGCAACTAGGATAAGGAGGATTATGGAATAAGATAAGGGACTAGAACAAAGGACTACTACGAGAAACTAGGGCAAGGAAGAAAGACTATGACTAGGATGAGACAATAGGACTCAGATCCCATACATTACAGGGCTTTGTCAGTTTTGTTTATTCCAACCTGCAATGAGAAATGCTGCCAGACAAAAGCATGGTGAGCAGCAAGTGCAGAGAACATTCCTACCTACTCTTGATGGAACCCCAATGAAGATAGCAACTCTTTGTTTGATATGGCAGAAAATACACACAAAACATTTGTGACAAAGCCACTGCCTGTCAATTGCATTTCAAGTATCAATTCCAAAGAAATGTACTGCTTCTCAATGAACCAGGGCTCGGTATTTTTTGGAGCCTGCCGGGAATTTCTTTTTTTGCATTTATTCATTGGCAGAATAACATTTTATGTTTATTGTGAGTGGGTGGAAGAGGACATTCTTAAAAATGCAAATATGAAAAATGCCTAAAACATTATTAACTAAACAGGGGGTAATGCAAAGTTCGCAATGCTCGTAAAATGTTACATGTTTAAAGCTAAACAGTTCAAATAATACATGAGAAAAGGAAAACACTTCTTCCGCAAGACAGTGTATGAGGCATAGTTTCTTTCTCAAAAACTGAAGAGCAGGCAAGTTCAAAGAAGCAATTGCTTTTCTCTACCCTTTAAAAAAAAGATTGAAATGCTCGCTTGCTGCCAGACCAATAATGAGGAACTGTCCGAACCTTTTGCTGAGAACAAATTACTTAAAGGCATTTTGAGGATAATGTTACAGTTTCTCCTCTGGGTACAGACACTGATAAGTTGTTAATTATTTCTCAAGGCGAAACAATTTGGACTGCAAAAAGTATTTCCAGTTCTTCGCGTACACGCCAGTTGTTTATACATTGGATATAACCTTCAACTATTAAGCGATAAGTGCCAAGATTGTATCTCGGCTGAAACGACATTATATAACAGAAATCATGATGTTTCTCCTTTATTTAGTTTAGTGTAGCTGCTGCAAGGCTCTTTTCAGTTACCTCTTGGTAGGGCTTGGCTTATTCACCTTCCAAAGAGCAATGCAAATCAGTGAGTAGCTGCCTCTCACCACGCTGCAGTGCTTTTCACTGAGGAGAAGATGATACAGGCACGAAGGGCGACTCCAAGGGACAGCAGGGTGCCCATTAATACAGCCACACTGCTGCTCATATTGGGCCTTATTCGCAAAGATGTACACAGGAGTAAATAAGGAGATGCCTGCTACCCTACATCTGATTCACAAAAGCCTTAATCAGCATGCGCATATGAGAGGGACAAAGGTTTCTTTCCTCCAGCCATTTTAGAGGGGCTCCAGGCAGTTTCGGATTTGATCAGTGTTAACTTTTTAAAATCAAGTAGTCGGCAGCATGTTCAAACTTCCGATGAACGTACAGGACTGTAGGGGGTGTGTGGCACGTGGAAACCAAGACTTGCTCTCCATCATTTCTATATGTGCTGAAAACACTACATTGGCTACCAATAAAACAACAAATCAAGTTCAAATCAATGTGCATCACGCATAGAGCAATCCACGACCAAGGTGCACAGTTCCTAAGAGACAAATTAAGCATACATCACCCAACAAGGACGCTCAGATCGAGCAGCGACATCCGTTTGGAACCAAAACCCTACAACGCCCCCAAAGACTTGGAACAAGCTACCAAAGAACATACATAACACAAGAAATCAGCTATTATTCAGAAAACTCCTAAAATCCTGGCTTTTCACCCCATAACTAGAAGAACACCAATGGGGGCATAAGTGAAGAAACCAATCCCCCCGAACTCCCTAAGCTATCGGCCATAAAACAGAATTTAAGGAAGAATTACCTTCAATTTACCAACTGAGAAATAGATATGATAGGATGATACCATAGATTAAACACAGACAGATCGGGATAAAAGGGCAAGGATGATATATCAATAACACCTTGGCCTACAACTATTAAGAGGCACCAATGCACACCGATGGAAATAGATAGCAAGGGACTGGCTAACTGCTAATTACAGAACCAACGCCAGAGGAGGGACAAGACATGCTCCTTCCCATTACACTAAGTTCAAATACAACACAGCCTGGAACGTGCCACGCCATCACTCATAACAATTAGACTCACAGGAAAGAAAAGTGGAAATATACCTACATATAGGACAACCGGCTAGATAGAACAAGATGTATATCTTATATATAACCCACTAACCCTATGCTAAATTCTCTGCATACCTAATTCACACGAAAATCCACTCAACCATATTCTCGCTCAGCAAACCGCATGCACTTCACCACAGCGCAACAACAAACAAACAACACATAAACCGCAACAACAGCACACAAGGTCTCACATCGGTCCGATTTTCACACCAAACTCAGCGCACAGTGAAAACCGAACTGAAGCTGCCAACAACACACCATTTCTCTCACTTTCCTACTCCTTTTTCAACCGACTAACTCACCCCGCCTTCTTTTATGCAGATCCACCTGAGCGCCTGGGGACCAATTCCGTTGGTGATGGTGAGCGGTATAAATAACTTTAACATTAACATATATTGCCTCTCCCAGAATTTGGCAATGGCAAGGGTTATTCTTAAAACTCTGTCAACCTGCAGTTACCAGTTGCAACAGAATGAATTCATAAAGATGAGATTGGCATGCAATATCAGATGGTAATAATAATAATGCATTTTGCATGTAGCACTCCACACCCAAAGGTCCCAGAGAGCTGAAAATAACAGAAGTCATTATTATTCCACAGACTGGTGCACAATTTACTTACCTCGGAAGAATAGAAGGCTGAGTTGACACCGTCAGGATTTGAACCTGCCACAGCAAGCTGCACACATATATCAGGGGAGAGCGCTTAGTTCACTGTGCTATCTGACCAGTAATGTCCAGCTTGTAGAGAACATTCTGCACCCAAAAGTTGGAATGCTATTAAATAATTGTAAGGCTGTGACGGATATAGCAGTTTTGTATGTGCTACCCCATTTTTGCGATAGAATTATACTTTACAGTCCAATTCAACCCACAATGATATTGAATAGTAGGTTCAATATGTTGTGCACATCACTTACTACTAGTTTTAGTTGCTCACTTTTAGAGAGCATTCACCAGTACCATCTCCACCCACCAGCCCATACTTGAACTCAACAGCCTTATGGTTGGAACACTTTGCGGGCAAACCCACACCCAAACAACCCTGTGCTGTGCTTCTCAGGAACCTCAGATTAGGCTCCAGATTCCCACATGCATCCTCATGACTTCCCACCACGGCACCCAAACTAGTCAATACTTCCATCAAACATACACACACACCTAAGATAAGGCCCACTAAAACCACCCCATTCAAAGCTCCTTAAACCATCAACAATATCAATCATACTGTGGTATGTATTGACCCACTTGTCTATTTTATGCGGCATCACTCTGATAGTTATGGTGCAAGAAAACAGCAACAATGGCGGCAAAACTATTGTGTGTGCCAAACACCTCCAAAACCGTGTGTTTAAATGCACAAAAAGATTAAAAGATGGATGCACAACCTGCCACCCATGGTGCATATGTGGTGGGATAGAGCACGCACTGCAGAAAATGTGCCAGTGGGCTCCATGACCAGCAAACAGAGTGCAGAGAGAGAAGCAGCGTTTTGCAAATCAAATTCCAAAATGTGCCTATAAATGACATTTGCTTTGTTGCTAAAAACTCCAAAATGCCTATACACAACACTTCTCCACATACAAAATCTTGGTTGGCACTAAAATTCATGTAATCTAATGAAACATGGTGAATATCCAAAGTCTTAAAGTGTAAAAAGCAAAACTGGATTGTCTGTAAACTGACAGCTCCTGTCCAAATCTGTGTTCAGTAGACTGGGCTACTGCTGTCACATGAGCTCCTGATGAAACAAAGTATCTAAACTAAATGTCTGCCGGATTAGCAAACATAAAAGGATTGTTGCTAAACAGAATACAGATCTCAGTTGTTTTTGATACTACAGGTTTAAAGCTAAGAAACTAAATTATGTATGTTATTTGATGCAACAAGTTCGGTTTTTGCTGGGTTTAAGAAAGTAAGAATACATGAGCCTGGCTGAGCTGCAAGGAGTGGAAAAACAGGTTTCTCCCAAGGGGAGGGAAATGCTCTCAGCAGAAACTCACTGGTAGATGATAAATGTGGGTTAGGCCAGACTTTTGTCTACAAAAAGAGAATGAACAATGGCAGATCCTCCAGCCCAGGAAACAGATGTGTGAAAGGGTCATAAACTGCTCCTGGAAGGAATTCCCCAAAGGAGGGAGCTACTCCTGGACTACAGGGAGAGACAAAGGGACAGACCATTTGCTGTTAAGAATGAACAATGAACAATTTTAGAGACTCATAACTTGTTATTCAAAGTGGTGAAAAATATAAATGGGACAGAGTTGTTAGTCTAAATTTTGGCTCCACGTTTTAAGAGGCGGTAGAACTGTGTAACATATTCTGGACAGGAATGGCAATATATGTGGTTTTATGTGAACTGTATTAATACTAGAATTGTGAAAATGTATACACACATCCCTATGTTAAACACACACATTTGTGAACATTTTCAGAACATTTGGAAAATGTGTTCATGGCGAAAAGGACAAAATTCTGCAGAAAGGTGAAACAAGATCCCACAGCTGCAGGATGTTGATGAACAGATGGTACATAAAATATGGAATATTTGTGTGTGATTTGTGTAGAGGTGACCAATGTAGAAATATGTATTTAGGATAAAATCTGATTTTGACATAAGTGGCTGAGGGGAGGTTTCTAAGGACTGTAAAGCTAAACCATAAATGTGACATCATCCGTCCTTGATCCAATCACTCAGTTGCAAGGCGGAGATGAGGTCCTGATACAATCTCAATTCAAAGGGGTAAGCTTAGCTAAGCCGGCCCATACACCCCTCTTGTGATGTCATTTGAAAGGATATATAGAGACAGCTGACAACACATAGGGACTCACTGATTCAAACACTTTCCTGATTCTGGCGAAGCACTTTGTTCCATCATTCAACATCCAGCTTCAACATTCTTCCAGATCCAGATGCCAAGACTCTTGCCAAGCAGTAGACAACTATTGACTTTCTGCAAGGCCTAAATCCTCAAACTTATTCTCACAACCCAGTGTAGCACTGTGGTGTGGGAAAGCCTTCTGAACTAGTATCCTGAAACTATCTGGCTTGCCGCCACAAGGCTTGCCTGAGGAACTCGCTATCCAGCTGATTTGAAATACTCAGAAACAATTAGGGCAGATCCCGTGCAAATCAGGTGACCAGCCTAGCTGATCCAGTCCTGCACGCCTGATGTGCTGTCCTTCCTTGACAGACCCAATCCATGACCAGAACTGACGTCCAATTTAATAACTTATTCTGTAAGTATTAATAGGAAGAACAGTGACCATAATATATCTGCATTGTGTGATCCTGATCTGAAACCCATCCCATCTTTAATGCAGAGCCATAGTATTGCTAGAACTATCTTGCCCTGACCTTTCTCTCATCTGTGTTACTAAACCCTAACTTCTTATTGATTTGATTAAGGAAAGTAATTCCCAAACCAAACGGAATGTAGAGTATCACACATGAATGTTTATGAGCGGCCATGAATGACTGATTTCTATGTGGCAGTCTCTTTTTTGTAGTCATTTACATAGTATAAGAATGTTAAAACCCAAATTTCTGTTTCCCATTCTTGTGCCTATTTTGCAAAAATGTCTCTTACTAAAACCTCTATAACTCGCTCACATTTTATGATAGAAGCAAAATTTCAACTCCTACTTGTACCTGACATCCTTAGCTATCCAAAGAATGGTTGGCCCGTTATGGTGAAAAGGAAAGGCTTGCCACAATTTGACATTCTGAAAAATTTTACACGTGCGAATTAGCTTTAAATTATTTCCCACTAGGACTTTGCGATTTCAAATGTTTTCTTCTGACTAAATCATTGCTTGTGATTGTTTGCATCTGTTCAAAGCGGCTCCCATAGGAATTTATAATAATTTAAGTATTTTTGACCACATTTGGTGTTTTTGCTCAGCCAATTCCATAGACAATTTCAAAGCCATCGTGACAGTTGAAAAGTCAATTCTGTTTTTCTCTTGTGTTTGAAGGGGGAAGGTGGGTGTGATATTCTGTTTGATGTGTGTTATTCCTGAGTACCTGCTCTGTCCTCACATCTATTTAATTGCCTATGGTGGGTTGAGGGGTGTTGCAGGGGGAACCTCTAACCCTAGTGCTATCTGCTCCAAACCAAACCAACCCAAAAGTCTTCTGTGCTGCATTTGTTTTTGTGCTCATTACATGATTCCTAATGTATTAAAGATATTATTCAGTGTTCTGTCACCCCATTGGTGATTGTTGTTACCTATTATAATATATTGTGATTAAATTCTATATACATAAATACATATTTACCTTTGCAAACTACGCTGATTCCTGGTTCAGTGTGACCAGGGGGGTCTCAGGAGAAGGGCGTTCAGAATATTGAACTTATAGATACAAATAAATAAGGGGTTCATTTGCGCACTACATGCTGGGTGAGACTTGGGTGTGTGCCATATTGAAATCACTTACAATACCATGGCCAAAGCTACCACTATTAAGGGTGCTCTAATGAATGCAAGGTCACTCCTTGCACATACTTTGGATATTGTGGACTACATCATAGTCCAAGATCTAGATTTCCTAGACATTACAGAGACCTGGCTACACCCAGCAGAAGGACCATCACTCTCACTTGCCATCCCTAATGGTTACTCCATCACTAGATGCGATAGAGACTCCAACCAATCCAAAGGCAGAGGCATCATCTTCGTCTCTAGAAGCACCTTAGACTTAAGACCTAACCCAAATCAGCATATTCCTTTAGCTGAGCTATTATTCGTCAAGCTGCCTGTCTCACCCACCCAATCTATCACCATGCACCTAATTTATAGGCCACCTGGACCAGTCTCCACCTTCGCAGATGACATGACTGCCCTCCTATCAGCTAACACTAAGCCCAACTCTCAAATCATCCTACTAGGTGATCCTAATTTTGGCTTCAAAGATGCCAAAGACCATAAAGCCCTAGACATCACCAGTCCACTAACCAAACTGGGCTTCTCCCATCGCATTCGAGAACCCACCCACATCAAAGGGAGAACCCTTGACTGGTTGGTCGATCTGAACTGCAGCGTCAACATAGTGTCCAACACACCCTGTGCCTGGTCAGATAACCATATGTTAACCTTTAACACCAAAGCTAATAACCAATGCTTTAAACAGAACATTGCACCACCCATCAGCACAAGAAACAAAAAGGACATAACGAGGGAGAAATTGCTCCCACTAATACTAACCATACTAAACAATGCCTCTACGTCCTGTGCTGACCCCAGGGTCTTAGTTGACACCTTTAATCAAACCATACTCAAAGCCATTTATACCATTGCCACACTAAAACTACAGAAACCCAAACCTCATGCACACCTCAATTCTTGGTTCACGCTGCACCTTAAAACATTACGTAAGGAAAAGAAAAACGCAGAGGCCCGCTGGAAAAGCCTCCCTTCTGTCGCAACTAAGAACACCCTTATAATAGCATCCCTCAATTACAAAGAGGCTATCTTCCTAGCCAAAAAAGATACTTACCACAATCGGATCTTGCAAGCCAAGTCGAGTACCAAAGAGCTATTTAAGATACTTAAAGAATTAGAATCGCCTTCAGCTCCACATGATATCTTTGGCAAAGATAGTACCTGGTACTCCAATATTTAAAAAGCTCTCCTAGATAAAATTGCCATGTTACAAACTAAAATCAGTTCCAAAAAAAGCTGCTTATCGACTGACCTACAGTACAGTACTCCCATTGAAATACTGAAACTCCATCAACACACCCACAAACCTTTTAGCTTCTCACTACTCTCCATCAAAGAGGTAGAAAATATCATCCTCAAACTCACACCTTCCAATTGCCAGGGCGACACATGCCCAGCCCCCATCATTAAGGAAGCTACCAATGAACTAGCACCATTCATCACCGCCCTCATAAATGCATCTTTCAACACAGGCATCCTGCCTGACAACCTCAAGGATGCCTGGGTCCTCCCCCTACTCAAAAAAAGTCATTAGACCCGAACACCCCCACCAACTACAGGCCCATCACTACAGTCCCCTTCTTACTAAAAATCCTGGACAGAGCTGCTTACCTGCAGATCCAGATTTATCTAGAATCAAATAACCTCCTTGGCCTTAGACAATCCAGCTTCCGTCCCGGGCATGGAACTGAAACAGCCCTTATTGATATAAAACCTCAAATCAAAGACCTTAAAGATAAGGGCAAGCTGGCCCTCCTACTACTGCTTGACTTATCAGTGGCATGTGATCTGGTTAACCATCATATTCTCTGCCAACATCTCAAATCCACAGCCTTCTTCTCTCACAAAGCTACTATACGGATCAGATCCTTCCTGGAGAATAGATCTATGAGGGTCTTTTCCCCATTGGCCTCCACCGAACCCTCCTCAGTTCTATATGGGGTCTCACAAAGATCATGTGTATCACCCACTCTCTATATCGTGTTCATAAAGTTCCTCTTTTATATTCTCGAATGTTTGGGTGTCACCTACACTTATTGCGCAGATGACACCCAAATACTCATCCCTATCACTGGTGACCACATAGCTGACTCCAAAGCACTAAACAACGTTTATCTAGTCATCCAGGCCTGGATGGCACAACACAGGCTCTGTCTTAATGACGATAAGACAGAGCTACTCCTTCTTGGATCCCAACCTAGACTCAACAGACTAGATCCCGCCTTCAAATATGTCATCATCGATGGCAACATCATAAATATGTGCAATGACACAAAAACCCTAGGTATATACCTTGATTCTACACTGTCCTTAACTAGACAAACTAATGCCGTAATATCCTCAACAGCCTACACCTGCAAACTCATCATGGCCTGTCGACCATTCCTCACCACCGCCAACTGCACCATACTTGCTAGAACCCTCATCATGTCAAAACTTGGCTATTGCAATGCGCTCTATCTAGGGACCAGTCAATGGAACCTAAATAAGCTACATGTAACACAAAATACGCCATCAGGGCAGCCTTAAATATCCAGAGAAATCATCATAACTCTGACACTAGATGCAGTCTACACTGGCAATCGTCACACAAGGAATCACCTTGATATCTCTTTCAATCACACACAAATGCCTGGCCAACCATTCTCCGAAATACCTGTCTAACCGCTTCACACCCAACACTTCCAATGGCCCACATAGAACAGCCCAAGCACACTGCCTATCGCTAACGAGGTTCAAGCTGCACAAAGCAGGGGGTGTCAGCTTCCCGGTGCTCGACACCAAGTGTGGAACTTGCTACCTAACCCACTTAGATCAGAACCTTCATTGTATTCCTTTAGAAGCAAAGTTAAAACCTGGCTTGTAGCGCAGGACTGATAAAGCCAAAACCTGAAACATATTTCCTATAACAACCTATGCTGCTCTCTGCCGCATTTTTGGGCCGTCTTATCAATTACCACTGTAAATATTTACTGTATGTTAATGAATATGTCAAATGTTTTTATATGCATCCCTTATCTATTTGTGTCCAACACGCTGCTCTCTGCTGCTTTCACACAGTCTTATCAACTACCACTGTAAATATCTAGTGTATGTAAATGGATATGTAAAATGTTTTTTATACATGCATCCTCTGTATATTTATGCTACTGTAACTGTAACCTCTAAGAAATTAGCCCAGATGCTGTTGGGCCAGGCGCGCCATAAAAATAATCTAAATACAAATAAAAATGAGGGGTCCATATGTCTGGAGAAGGAACGGCAAAGAGGATGTTGGTTAGGGTCTGTCTGGAGGAACAGCTGATTTGGGTATAAATGATAGGGAGGCCAGGGTTGGAGACCAGGATATCCCTCTTGAACATTTTTCTACTAGACCTAGTGAGAGGGACAGGAATGGAGATATAGTAGCAGTTTGGGAAGATCAGAGAGATTGGGAGCACCATAGATGGTGCAAGGAGGCAAGAAGGGAATGTGAGGGAGAAAAGAAGCACAGCTCCAAACCGAGCACCATAGGAGTCAAAAGAGGGGAGGGTTCGTAGAGGAGGAGGCAGACAAGAAGCAACAAGGAGGCAACCACAGGGGAATGCAGGAGCAATGTGGACAGAAGACATGGGTGGGGGGGAAAGCACACTATAGAAAACCCAGATTCACCTTGACTAAAAAGAGGGAAAAGGGCCTAGTTTTAACACAAACAGCAATGTAAAAAAGGAAAATAAGACAGTAGAGGAGCATCTGCATTCCTCTGCAGGAAACCCTGCCACCCTACCTCCCAAATGTTGGAGACATGGGATTGTGCCGTGTTTGACAACAGCAGTTCTGCCAATACCGCAGCACGTGTTCGAAAGAAGATACCCATTGATGCAACCGTACCAAATGTATCCCTGAAGCCATGACAAACTAAGGGAGGACCTCCCTGTGGGAAATGAAAAAAGCAAAAACATCACAAGAGACATATATAACGTCGCGAGATACTGGTTGAAGAGGATGTATGATCCTACAGAAACTAATGATGAAGTAAAGAATCAAGTGAACTTTTAAATACAAAAAAGATTACACATGCACAAAGTGCTGCAGAGAATCAACCACTCAATAATTATATAGATGCTGAAACGCAAATAGACTAATTCATCATAGAAGCTGGATATACAAAGTAAATAGTATGCAGGCAAAGCTGCTATTGTATAGAAGCTGGACATCGGTATCATGAATTGAGTAAGCCAGGACTCATGAAGAGTAAAGGGAAAACTGTGTTGCAGCAAGAATAAGCGGAATCGCGGTGCTGCATGGTGAGGTTGACTGGCCTGGAGTCAAGATTGAAGCAGCCAAGGTCAGCTATCTATTCTGTAAAGTAGCGAACGTGGGAAGGATGATTCATTAAAGAACACCAAGAGTGCCAAGTTTAATTAATTTAAAGCATTTAAAACATGCAAAATGGACCAAATCATGGTATCCTGTTACGTGAGCCAAGGATGAAAATAGAGTCCAGACTTGAGTCCTAGAACATGATAGTGAGTGCTTGTACTGTTATGTTATGTTATGTTATGCTAAACCCAGGCTTCTCTCTCTGATGCTGCTAAGCACCCGTTCCATCCTGCACATGCTGAAGAAGTGCGGTCTCTCCTGTCTGACCGCCGGTCCGGTATGCTGTTATTTACAGAGAACTGGTTGCAGGCAACCCCTGCCCACTCCCTTGTCCAGGATATCACACCTGGATATTCCATTATTCATGTGGACCATGGTGGTGGGATTGCTGTCATCCACAGGGACGATCTTGCTACTACTCAGCTGGAGGACTGCCCCCACAATTTCACCATGGAAGCTCTCCTGGTTAGGTGCATTATCTCCCCTGTGAGAACATGCCATCTATTGCTGGTATACCGCCCTCCTGGCTCCTATGGCAACTTCCTTGAAGGCTTCCCTGGCTTACTAGCCCAACTTCAGGTGCAATACACCCATCTGGTTGTTTTAGGCAATTTTAATATAAAATTTAATCAACCTAAGCCGCGTGTGTTTAACCGATTTTTTGATATTTTAAATGATTCAGAAATAAATCAGCTTGTTGAAAATCCTATGCATAAATTAGGCAATATGCTAGACTTGATTTTTGCTAATAAAACCTTACTGACTATACAATCTGTAGAATTTATACAATGGTCCGATCACCTGTTGGAGTCTTGCTTGCTTGAAGTGCCTGGGCCGTTGCCAAAGATTCCTATGGCCAAAGTTTGGCAGCACTCATGGCGCTCTCTGCTGATACCCAGAGAATGGTTTCCTCTCTCAGTGCTAAGTGCAGGTTAGTGGCTGCAGCTTCGCTCTCTCTCATCTCTCAGGCACTACTGGAGGCAGCCAATGTGGTGGCCCTCCTACATGTGGTCCAACCCTGCAGATTACCTTCAGAGCCCTGGTTTTCAGACCACTTAAAAGCTGCACGACTCAAATCAAGACAGGCCGAGAGACAATGGCGTAAGGCTTATGGTTACACCCAAAAAAAGCTATATAAGGCTTGCTCAATAGAATATTCAGCAGCCATTAAAACAGCCAAAGCTGCGTATAATACTGAAAAAACGTAGTCATCCCTATATCAACCTAGAGCTCTTTTTGCTGCAGTGAAGTCATTTGCTTTGTCTGAAAAGCTGACTCCTAAAGTCATTCCCACCCAAGAACCATGCAATGCTTTATTGCAGTATTTTATCGTGAAGATCAATACTATTCGTCAAAACATCTGCATGTCAGTCACCACTTACTCTTCTATAGAAAAGCATTCTCTTCACGCCGTGGCCTCAGTTAACCCGGCGGGCTGGTCTGCCTTCCCTAGGTTTTCTGAAGAGTCAGTACTAACTGCTACTTTAAAAATTAAATCATGTTCTCCTTCGGATGAGGTCCCGCTGGCAGTGATGAAACAGATCTCCAGCGGCCCTCCTAACAGAGATTACTGCCTCAAGAAATGAATACCACTAGGGTGATTCCTCTCCTGAAGAAACCCTACCTTTACCCCGCCACTCTGTATAATTTCTGTCCTAGTTCTCTTCTTCCTTTTCTCTCTAAACTTCTAGACTCACTGGTGTCACCTCTACTTTCTACATTTCTTGAATCTTCGTGTCTGCTTGATCCTGCTCAATCTGGGTCCGATTGGGTACAGGCACAGAGAGTGTTCTGGTCGCCATCCAGGATGACATGATTAGGCTGGTGGGCGCAAGTGGAGTGGGTCCCCTGATTTTGTCAGACCTCTCAGCGGTTTTCGACACTGTCGACCAACCCATCCTGTTGTCCTGCCTTGCCAAGATGGGAATATCTGGGCAAGTACTAACTTGGTTTACCTCTTTCCTGGAGTACCGTACCCAGACTTTTGTGATGCCTCCTTTTCTCTCTGTTCCCAGTCATCTCGTCTGTGGAGTGCCGCAAGGCTCCTCCCTGTCTCCGATTCGTTTTAAAATCTATATTTGGGCTCTTGAGTGTCTCATCCGCTCCTTCGGTGTCAGGTGCTTCTCGTATGCAGATTACACTCAGATCCTGATCCGATTAGACCTTGATTAGGCTGAGATGTTGTTGTGCCTGCGAGAGTGCCTGACAGCCGTGGGAGAGTGGATGAACCACAATTGGCTCAAATTGAATGGAGACAAGACTGAGGTGTTGAGTTATCCCCCCAAACCTACACTCTGTGTATCTTCCTTTTGGCCTATCTCTTTGGGCCCACTCCCTATCCCGGTGGACAAGGTGAAAAACCTAGGTGTAGTATTGTCTGCATCCTTGTCTATGGAAAAGCAAGTAACAGCTGTGTGCCAATCTGGCCATTTCCAACTAAAAATACTTATAAAACTGATCCCCATGATTTCAGTCCCCCTCCGTTTTCCTGTGGTTGCGGCCATGGTTTAATTGCGGCTAGATTACTGTAACTCCCTTTACTTGGCGCAACCTAAGGGTGTGATCCATCAGTTGCAACAAATTCAAAATCTGGTAGCCCGCATTGCTACTGGCTCGCCATATGGTGCCCATATATCACTGATTCTTCGAGCCTTGCACTGGCTCCTGGTAACTCAACGAGTCAATTTTTAAGCACTCTGTATAGTTAACTGCACTCTTCATGACCAAGGTGCTGAATATCTGCAGGACAAATGTATGCCCTATGTTCCCAGCCGGACACTGCGCTCTGTCTCTGCTGATCTAATAGCAGTCCCCATATCAAAGGTGCTCGGATCGGAGGACGACCCTTCTCTGTTGCAGCAGCAGAGCTGTTGAATGAACTTCCAGTGGATACTTATTTGCTCCTTCCCGGAATGGGGACTTACCAGGTCAAGGTCGGAATGATCTGATAAGTACCCATTCCGGGAACACGCACCCGGAATGCGGTAAGGGGGTAACCATGGCGCTAATAGCTCCATGGCTACCGCCTACCGTGACGACCCTGGAGCCCACGTAATGAAGGGTGCCGGTACAGGACCGGCACCCTTCCTTACGTGAGCGCCGATTACGAGGTTCCCTTTGCGGGACCTGGAACAGACGTCTGGTAAAACCAGACATCCTTTCCGGGTCCCACGAGGGGAAGAGGGAGGTAATAACGGGCCATTTGTAATGTGCCCGTTATTACCTCCCTCCCCATTGAGCCCTATGGGGGCTCAAATGGGAATGGGGAATGGTTCCTTCAACGAGGAATAACCGGGTCCTCCAATGTTGGAATGACCTGGTTATTCCTCATTGAAGGAATCCGGTAATGGAGCCCGGTTTGTAGACAGCCATGGTGCTAATAGCGCACCATGGCTGCCTCCAAACTCGTAATGAGGCCAAATATATTTAGATGTTACCCTTACGCCAATCCCGACCTCCAGTAGGTTTTTCATTATTTGCCACATAGTATGACGTCACCTCTAATGTATTTTTGATATATAACTCATGTTTTGTGAAAGGATCGCTGAGAGAATGCGAGCGTACGTCCGTTGATGTTCGCTGCAACTCCCTGTTTTAGACAATTGTTAATGAAACAGTACTTTGCCATCTTCCTGAGTTGGTTTGGTTATTTGGACTTATTCTGTGTGATCCCATCCATTACATACACATTAATACAGTTCGCTGAGATGCATAAGGGAGGTGCAATATGAACAATAGAGTCATTGCACATGTAACAGGTATACAGTTCACTGTTAAAATAAAACCAGTGTTTTTTATGGCTTCGTATTTGTTCCACACCCGAATCGGCTCAATACAAAAGTGCAATATCAGAGGTACTACATTCTGCGAGATGATCTGCCCGATATCGTTCTATACATTTGGCAGGCAGGGTCCCTGGGACAAACCAGAAGGAATACTATATGCACATACCCATATGTTTAAAGTGTCATCTCATGAAAGGGTCATGGGGACTTACTTACGTTAAATGTGTCAACTGATACATTACTGCCGAACAGGAGTTTCCTTTAGAACCCTTCTTGTGCACACTACGGTCATTCTCGCAGGTGCGCGTGGACACTTTACCAATTGCAAATTTTACTAAGCTTTGGAATTCTCATTGTTTATTATGCTTGACTATGCTGAAGATGTGAAGCTTATGGCGCCCCACACTTGCACACCTGAGACGACATTGGCAGATGATTTAGGAAGCATAATATTACGACCGAGCGAGGTGCATATGAGCTTTGTAGAGAAGCTTCAATCTGTCGCCTTGTATCTTGCAAGCACACGGAGAACCCGATGAATACACAGTAGCCAATTCAATTAGCACTCTAATGCCGACCATTTCACATTTTTGTAATGTCTGCTGAAATGGTGATGCGTTATAAGGCTGGGATGATAATTTTTTAATGGAATTCATAGAATTTTTTGTAATTCTCGACTCTTGTTATCTTGAGTAGTTATTGTTACGTATGCAGTGCATTCTTGATACGAAATGTGTATTGCTTTTAAATGTTTTTATATTGTGCTACTTTTATGGAATGTATCCGAATAAAGCTATTATGATGATGGAAAGAGTGGAAGAAGTCCACGTCTTGACAGAACTGTTTATTTGACTTTTGTTGTTTGGTGTCTGTGCCTGCGTCGTATAATAATAGTTACCACTTCCAATTTTAGAAACTTCATAGCAGACTTTCATTGGTGCTTCGTGGCTGTCGAAACCTACTTGCTTTGTCAGTGGTTGCTTGTTCTTTTAGGAGACATTGGGCCTCATTACACGGAAGGCGGTAATCCAGGGTGCTATTAGCACCCTGGACCATGCCGGTAAATTACCGGCACCGCCTTGGCGGAAAGGGGATTTACTGCCCCATTCCAAGGTTGGAGGGGCGGTAAATCCCCTTTCCGCCATTGCCCTTCCCCATTCCCATTTCTGCCCCATAGGGCTCTATGGGAATGGGGAAGGCGCTAATTACGGCACCGCAATTTTGCGGTGCCGTAATTAGCTCCGAGGTCCCTTAGCGGGTTGGTACTTAACGCCTGCAAGAAGCAGGCGTTAATTCCTCCAACCCGCAAAGGGACCTCGTAGTACGGCGGTAAGGGTTAACGGTCACCGTTGCCATTAACGGTGACCGTTAACCCTTACCGCCGTCCGTGTAATGAGGCCCATTTTATTGAAGGGGCATAACGAGATGACACATGTAAGTAGCTGTGTGTGTGCATGAGAGTGTGTACATTCTCACTTGAATGCATGTGTGCCTATGCGTTGCGGCTGGAGGTGGATTCCTCTCCCTTGTGTAGTTGGTGTTAAAAAGGGTGTGTGTCATGGTTTATCCCTTAAGAAAAACTGCCTCCCTAAGGGAAGAGAAAATGAAATGGCTACACTTCAGATTACCCTGTTGTCCTTGAAGAAGAAAACTACAGCAAGGTCATTACAGGTACAAAACATGCCGAGAATAAGATCAGGGGCTCTGCATGGTTGTGATAGACTAATGCATTAGTGTTCTGCCAATACATGAGTGTAGGTCAAGGGCATGCAGTGCGCTCACATTCTGAAGGTGTGCAGGAACATTGCCACTGTTAATCTTTAACTGCATACACAGCACAATCACTTCAGGCAATTTCGTATAGATTGCTTATAACACACAGGTGCTCCTGAAGTTCTTTGCCGCAATCCACTTTAATGGCAAAGCAATTATTTCGGTCGCACACAGCCACCTTGACATCTTTACAACATGATTTTAAATAATGCACCTTCATTGTATTTGACCCGCCCTAATTTGCATGTTGTGCATTACAGTATGACAACAAGCCTACTTTTATGCAAATGCAATTACCATAATGGTTTATTTATCGGAAAAATACCCTTCTCCAAATCAGCAGCCTACATCACTTTTATGAATGAGCGACTGAAATAGGTGCATGCACCATTGGTTGGTGATACATATGAAAACAATCGCACTGTTTCCGATGCAAGTGACACACAATTGCACGGTCATTTTTCGTGCGTATCACTCCAATTGAAAGAGAACGATTCGTTCAGTGCTCGCTTCCAGGTAGCTTTGGATGCAGAGCGGTTCCCAGGGCTTTGGGCAGAGCCTGATTTGTAGCTGCCATCCGCCGAGAAGGCTCACAACGACGTTGGCGTGCTATTTTCCTAAGGGAGTTTTGCAAATATCTCAGTATGGCATACATTTCGTCAGAATGTGTGTAATACGGTGATGACGCACGTGCTGTCAAAAATACGATCGCATTTGGTCATGTGAACAGTGCTGGCAGGCAGTAATACACTGGGCAAGTGTTTGGGCAGGCTTGTCATTGTTTTATGGCGCTCCACATTGGGCTTGCTGCACAGACACCCTTTAAATACTCGTAGATGAATTGGCTGAATTCCCTGTTCTGTTATGTGGGACAAGCGAACCACCAAAGACTGAGCTGGACCCTCCTCCATCAGATGTGCATTCCAGAAGGTGGTTGAGTAGGAATACAACCACTCGCTATACCTCAAGAGATGCAGTAATATCCCCCTGAAAAACAGGTTCCGGGAAGTGGATTTTAAGGATTACAGCTACCAAGAATCCTTATTGGAGGTCCCTGCTACCCCAGAACCAGATTTATAAGTAGCTGGAAGGAGTAATGAGGATCGCAGTTCCCAGCAGTCCTTGCAAAGGACATCTGCTATCTGGCACCCAGAGCTATTATTTTGCATCACATGTGACAGTGTTTCCGCAAACCCGCAGTGTTTGCAAACCAGCAAGAGAATAAGAAACATTGCTTACTTGACCAAGAGTGAAAAGCATGAGAGACCTGTGCACTGCACCAAGAGGCCCAGGGTGCGCGAGAGCGACTGGCGACACAGAGCGAGTGTGGAACCAACCAGATTTGACAGTAACTTTAAAAAGGGCTGTGGAAAAGGCAAAAGGAGAACACGTGGCAGAAGAGACAGGCAGGGAAGCTCCTGGAGGGAAAACCTGGAGGGCAAACCCAGGAGAGGACTGAAAGCTGGAGAAAAGTACAGGAAGCTTAGAAGAAAAGAAAAGAAGCCAGGCTGGCCATTATTTAGACCTGTAGACCCTGGAAGTTGCCAAGGTGCTTCACAAACACTTTCCCCACCTTGAGGGAATTGAAATGCCTAAACATGGGGGCAAGGAGACTTAACATAAAAGCCGAGGTGGTGTCAGAATAGTAAATGCCTGAAAAGACCCTGCTGTGGATGGGAGAAATATTCAAGTGGTAAGTCCAAGAGGGACTTGCTATGAACCCCATGAAATCCATGTTTCAGGATTGTCCTTTTGGGAATCCTGAGAATATTAAGATACAGTGGGGACCTATGGTGAATTTATGCAAATGAAGGCTCAAAGAGGACCTGTTAAGAAACCTGATAAGGGTGTCATCTACGAGGGAACTGTTGCAAAGCTTGCAAATGTAAAAGGCAAGGAGGGCCTATTAAAAGTCCTGACAAATTCAAGTTCTGGTGTTAATACCCATTGAGAAACCGTGAAACCTAATCAGGCTGCAAGGAGCTTGAAACAAGATGTCTGAAGCTCTGATAGGGGACTTGGATTGAAAGATGAAAGAAGAGAGGCTGACTGATTAAGACACCACCAGAGTCTTCGAGGGTGAGCACATATTTTGTTGTGTCAAAATAGGGATGGACATTTAAGGATTAAGACTTTGCTTTGGGGCACACGTTTGAACATTTGCCTTATTATTTATGGGTAGCCTGGATTGTAAGGACTTATCCAGACTAGGTATTGAACTTTTCGTTGACAATCCTTTGGGACTTTGTTTTATAGAGCGATGTGCCAGTGATTCCGTAATTTCCGTAGTTCCCTTTCCGGCAAATGCAACAAAGTAATCACTGGCACATTACAACCCCACTCGAGCACGCAAACCTCCCTGCTGGAATCGGTGCCACCGGTGTGACATGACAGAAACACTGGCAATGCCAGTGTTTCTGTTAAAAACACTGCCCAAAACCCTGAGTCCAGAAGCCAAACAACGCAAAACTGTCATTGAAGCAACTGATGACGGTAACACCGGCAACAGAAACACTGGGAACAGAAACTACACCATCACAATAACTGGAAGCTCGTCGTTGGCCATTTTGAAAAACACAATCCATATAAATTTGCCGACTTCCTATAGCCATCCACACACAGAAACACTGGCATCAGGTCAGGATCAGCCAAGGCATGTGTCCAAGATGTTCATCAGAGGAAGCCACAGTTCTCATAGACAGAGTTAACTGTCTTAACAGACACAATTATGGCAAATGCTAATAAACATTTCACCACTGACCAGAGACGAACAAGCCAACTGAGAAAGTTGCAAATATAGGAGGAGATGGCCCAGAAGGTGTCGGCTGTGGGCCAAGTTCCAGCACTCCCAAAGATTGCCATAGGAGGTTGGACGACCTCTGCATCAGAGTGTGGAACCTGCTCTCAGCCCACCAGAGGGAATGGCTAGTAACCGGAGGTGGGATGGCCTCCCCAATTTAACACATGCCCTAAGAGGAGACATGCAGTGAAGTGCTGCACCTTGAAGGAATCAGGGAGTAGGAGCGGCAGAGATCGGTGCAGGGACGCAAGCAGAGGGTGATGAGTACAACAAGCCCTCATGATAACACTAAAGGCCTCATTACGAGAATGGAGGTAATGGAAAAAGGAAGGCGGAATGATAATACCTGCATCGTTAACAGGTCCGGGCCATTACGACACGACAACCCGCCAATACCGCAACCACGCGTACGTGCCCCTTCATACCTGCACACGCGCATACATGCGCCCCTTTGCGGAGTAAATACCGGGATGCTGGTAATAGGTGGACATCACAACTCACGCAGGTATGCAATTACCGGCATCCTGAAGGCGGTAATTAGGGCCTGCACGATGGCGGCCAAACAGGCATCGCGGACCACCCGTAAACAGCAACCTGCAGTCAAGGCAACTGCCACTTTGTCAAATGAGAAAGTATATTGTGCCTCCTATTGCAATGAATATATGTATATTGGCCTACGCCAAGCTGCTTATAAGTCACTTGCGAAAAGTCTGTGTTGCAAATGTCCTGACCTTAAAATCAATGTAAGCCACCATTTTAGGTCAATCCGCCATTTTAGGTTCACGTTGTAAAGTCACCCTGTGAGTTAAAATGGTGGACGATGTCATTCCAAAATACAACATGGCCGTCTTCACCTCTGCATGTAGCTAATATGCAACTTGCCTGCAGGCCACTTGTTGAGCTCGTGAACTGAGACCTTGTCCTTCGTTGACCTGTGTGTAAAGGATTACTTGTGCAATGAAACTAATCCACAAGCATATGTTAAGAACAATGTATTCAAATACTGAACATAGAACACTTGTTTAACTACATTGTATTAATGTTTGAGAAGACCTGCATGGAAAATCCCAGAATACACAGTTGCTGTGTAGGCTTGTTGATATATGTATTAAAAGCAAACCAGTTACATGTGGATATGCGAACTCGGCATGAACCCTAGATCAGTAATGTATTAGAGGAATATTAACCCGAACTAGGGTTGGACATCGTGTTCGCAAATAGTAAAAAGAGCAATGAATTCTAATGTACAGCATCTCTCACTGAACACACTGAACCACGCTGGAGTTTGTTGTGTTGCACTGAGAGCTGATAGCTATCTGATTTTGTTCTGTTCTTTGTAACTGAATTCAGTATAAATTAAAGTACTTTGTATGTTCCTTTGTAACCTGTGTCCGGTGCATTTCCTTTTGGGGTACTCAGCCTCGATATTTTGATTTTGTTTTTCACAACAGGTGCACACAATCACCACAGGTCGAGTCAATGGAGCATGTCCCAGTATAAAAGGAGTACACCCACACACCACACCCCTTCCTACACCAAAATGGTACCACTAGCTGTTGCAATCATGGGGCTGGAGGACATACCTATACTGCTACAACTTCAGCAACAACACCAACTACAACAACTACTACAGCAACAGGCTGCACAGAGGAGATGCAGGAGGAGAAGGAGGGTGAGACAGTGCCAGCAATTACCACCAGTGCAGCTGGTAGTACCTCATAGGCAGCCACCAATCCCTCGCATCAGACCCCGTCCATTCAATCTAATCCCTGAGCAGATCCACATCCTGTACCGATTGGACCGGGACACCATCACAACCATTGTGGACATGATGCATGACAACGTGGTCAGCCCGATAGAAATACGCACTGCCACCCCCCAGCTACTTAAGGTGGTGTCTGTGCTCCACTTCCTAGCCACAGGCACCTACCAGCACACAGTGGGCCAGCTGCATGGCATTGCACAACCACTATTTTCACGCATGCTGATCCAAGTGCTGTATGCCTTCCTGAAGCACGCTAGCACCCACATATCCCTACCATGGACTGCCCAGGAGATAGCCGACACCAATTGCATTGGTGCCCTCGACTGCACCCATGTAGAATTGGTAGTCCCCCAGGCCCTAGAGACGGTGTACCACAATCGCAAGCAATACCACTCCATCAATGTGCAGATGGTATGTGACTCCAGCAAGATCATCACACATTGTTGCGCCCAATATCCCGGATCGACACATGATGCCATGGTGCTGCGCAACTCCACGCTACCCCGCTACATGGAGCGACATGCTGGACAACGTGCCTGGCTGCTTGGTGAGTTGCCTGACTGGCCCATGGCAGGGCAGCGGGGTTGTGAGGTGGGGGGATGCAAACTCCACCAGGGTGGGAATGGGCGGTGAGTGGAAAATGCACGCAGAGCTAAACACTCCTGACCTGAACCTCCCAACCCGAACATGACACATCACTGCCACACATTGGACCAATGCCGTATATCAATGACAACATGTAAGACGCACAACCTGGCCACCATGGGTAGGTCAAGCAATGCATGACTAAACATGATTGCAACTGTGACAATGGGGCTAGTGTGATCATGCACAGTGTAGTATACATAGCAATAATGGGACGCAAAACATTGCCCTGCATCCACATCAGCATGCAAGAAATTGCCCTGCATCATCTGTACAACACCATCCAGACTACCACAGCATATTGCAGTATGCAATGCATCTAAATAATATTTGTGCTTACGTACAGGGACATGTGCATGTCAACACCAAATTGCTGCGGCCATGGCTCTGAATCCTGATGGTGGCAGCTCAGAGCAACTCACACAGACCTATTTGTTTTCGCTTGCAGTTGATGGAGGGTATCCCTTTAAGGTGTAGCTACTTATCCCTGTGCGGAACCCGCTTAACAGCCATGAAGAGCAGTTCAATCGGGTTCATACCCGTACCCGTGTTGTAATTGAGCAGACCTTTGGCCTGTTGAATGCGTGGTTCCGCTGCCTAAGCAGGTCTAGTGGAGCACTCCTTTATAGGTCTGAGAAGGTGGCAAATCACCATGGCCTGTGTCATGCTGCACAACATGTGCGTCCAGAGAAATGTACCACTGCCACCTGATATGGACATGCATGCACTGGGTGAGGATGATGAGGATGACGACGGAGGAGAAGCAGCACCCCTGCCAGTATGTGAAGCACAAGATGGCCGTACAGTACGCCAATCACTGATTGACGAATACTTCTGACCCACAGGGACATTGATGGATATGTGTCATTAACACATTGTACACTGGGTCCATGTGGACATGCACACAGGGAATGTGGGGAATTGGGCACTGTGCACTGTTATGAATAAAATGTATACGCACGAAATGAACAATGTCCAGGCATTGAATGATCTTTTACACAACGGGTGTATTAATATCAACTACAGATATGTGCTACCCCCCACCACCTACCAAAACACCCCATACCCCCCAATTAAATCACCATACCCCCCAATTAACTCACCATACCCCCAATGAACTCCCCATACCTCCAATGAACTCCCCCTAATACACCTATACACCACCGACACCATCTGACCCACTCCCATTGTTCTCCCACACTATTTCCTTGCTTTCTTGTCTAGGGGCAGCATTTCTGACAACCTCGCACTCCATCTTGTCGGACGCACAGGGCTGGAGGGTACAGAGGAAGTGGGTGTGGAGGATGGTGGTGTGGTGGATGGGGTGGAAGCTGTGGTGATTGGCACCGCTGGTGCGGGTTGTTGCTGCTGCATGTGCAGCAGGATTGAGGTGAGGACCTGCGTGACAGCCCCCAGACTGTCTCGCATCATCAACGCAGAGGCATTAATGGTGGCTGTGTTTGCCACTATGGCCTGCACAATTCCACGCCTCGTGTCCTCTCCCTCCGCAACATATTATCGGACAAGGTCCAGCATTGAGTCCTGTCTAGCCTCCACCCTTGCTAGCCTTACCTCAAGGTTGGTGGGAGCAGCAGTGGTTGAGGGTGCTGTGACTGGGCGTGCATTGGCAGAGCTGTCCTTGGGAGGGGGGGTGCTGAGGTCCGAATCATGGAGTAAAGGATCTGCAATGCTGCTGGTGGGTGTAGCCTGAGTGTGGGGTTGAGGGGTGGACACAAGGTTTGGGGAGTGTGGACATGCCACATGGGTTAGTCCATCCTCATCCACATACTCCTCCAATGCAGTTTCAATGTCACTCAGTGGGGCAGTAGCTGCTGCCTCGCCCATCGAACTTGTTGCTGCCGAATGTGTGCCACTGGGCTCGCCTTCCACTGGTGTTGCCAGCTCTGTAATCCCGGTCTCAGGCATAGATGTGGGGCCCTCATGTGCAGCCATGGCCTGGGCACTCGCCCTGGGTTTTTGTGTGGCCTGCGAGGCTACCCCGGAGATGGTCTTGCCTGTGGGAGTTGTCTTGTGCCGGGACGTGGATGCCCTTGTGGGTGTTTCCTCACTGGCACCCTCTCCATTGGTGCCTGGGGGTGTAGAAGAGATGCAGGGCATCAGTGATGGTGTTACATGCAAGATGCATTATATGGTGCTGTGGAGAATTTCATTTATCATGCTTTCATATCTTACAGGTGTGTCACACAGGGTAGTATGAACAGGGCATGTTGGCATTTGCCGTGACGTCTCAATTCAGGAATCCTGCATGGCAGGTGGCTTGCTGTTGTATTGGGGTTTGTGTGATGTATTACATGGGCACGATCCGTCTGTGTTGGCTGTCTGTTGGTAATGGGATTGGCATTCAGCATGCATTTCAGTGTGGCAGGGTTTGGGCCTCCATCTGGACAAGGATATGTTGATGTGTGGGACATGCATTGCCTTGCCTAGACTCTATTCCAGATCACTTGTGCTATGTCATGGTTTCCCATACTGGGATCTGCAGGGTCACTCACCTCCATCTCCAGATGTTGCACCATCCGTCTCCATCTCCCCGAAGCCCTCGATGGACTCTATCTGGATGAAGGTACTGCACGTCTCCTCCCAGTGCATTAGTTTTGTGGGTGAGTTGGGACCCCCGCCTGTGGCCATGGCCTCCCTGCTATTGCTGACCAGGATGTTCCATACCCTGAGGCAGAGGTCATTCCACCTTTTCTTACAGTCTTTGACTGTCCGTGGGGTGGTGCCGACTGCTGAGATCTTGCGGGCTACCTCCTCCCAAATCTCCTTTTTTCTCAGCTGCACCTCCATTTTGAGGTTGTGCTGGTTAATCTCCTCAGCATGGGCAGCAATGGTGTCCGACAACCTGTTGAGTTCTTCGTCTGAAAAACGCTTCTTGCGTAGGCGGGGGTTTGATTTCCTGGTAGCCTTAGACATGTTGAATATATTGGCAATGGTCTCTCCTGTACACAACTGGTGGTTTGGGAGGATTGCAATGGATTGTGTTTTTAAAGATGGCCACTGGCGCATTTCCCGTTCCGACGCGATGACATTACTTCCGTCTCCGGTATTACGAGCCCGGTATTAGCATGATGTTATTAACGGGTCGGTATTAAGGGGTGCCTCCTAGGCAGAGGCAGTATCGGTGGGTCCCGTGATGGTGCTACCAGGGGGTTGGAGGACCTTTAGCACCATGGCGGTACCACACTTCTCGTAATGAGGCCCTAAATCTGAGTTGACACTGAAATGCGCCACACACATCATCCAGTCAGGTCCAACTTCATGACATCAATACACAACCACTACATGAAATGGGCCATAGTTGTAACAGTTTATTGAGAGGCCACCCTCAACACAGGGAGTTCTTCCCTCCCAAGGCTAAGTTTCACACAATAAACAGTTAAAGTTGGTTCTTTATATTCAGCCCTATCTCCAATTCAACTACACACACCACTTACGTTGTGGCTCACAATCAATTAATGTCTTGTTGCACAAATAAATTACACAAATTACAATACTTTTTTTTACGGATTACACTTCAAGGAATAATCAAACTGGTCAATGAACAAAGGTCATTTACATGAGTAATGCTGTGCAATTTGGACTTTAATACGTGCTTAAAAGGAGAGCAGTTGCGTTGATAGATTGGTACAAATGTATATGGCAATTATGATTTCACCCACGCATTTGGTTTAAAATTTAGCAGTTTGTTTTCAGATCCTCCTCACTAAAAGGTCTGTGTTGGGGAAGCTGGATGGTAAAAAAGTGGATGATGTGCCAATTATGGATAGCAGACCTCACTCCACTCAAAGGCATGTGTTGGGGAAGCTGGACAGAATGATTACCCAAATAAATTACAGTCTATAGCTTTCGGCGCAAACTGGGAATGAGCTTTGTTAATTTCGAATTGTATCAAAATTCACCCCGTGGTGTACTGCCGATGGGCAATAATTCACTTCATATTTTTAGTTAAATATGCTAAGGATCTATACAGTTTTGCCTCACCCCCGTCTACTATACAGAGAAAGAATTTAAGGCAAGCAGTTTCCCCCACCTTTTGGTATCCCAGGTTCAATTCTACTTACATAGAAGACCTCTCTTTAAAATCAGGAACCAAGCTGCTTGCCAGGACCCTCTGGAAGGACAGGGCAGGGGTATGGTCATTCCACTCTCAAGAATGGCCTTCAGCTCTCCACCAGTCAGCTTTTAGGACTTCAAGAAATAGACCGCACCATGCAGAGGAAATCTCTGCAAAGTCTCCTTTTGATATTTCCCGGCAACTGTCAGATGGTAAGTTTCTGCAGCTCTGCCATATGGTCAATTTCAGCAGCTCTGTCCCTTCCTCATAGTGCATCCACTTAATAAAGCAGTGATGACACCATCAGGTTTACAATCTTGGGGAGTACCCTGCAAGAGTCTTGCAAATAGGATTGGTCAGTTGTCCTTCTCTCTCCTCCCAACTGTGGCCCCTCTCTAAGGATTGGTTTAGATGTCTGGATCAGACATATGGCACTTGTCAATTGCAATCCTCTTTGTTCTCATGACAAATTATGGCCAGCTGGGTCCGCTCCATGTTGCACAGCGGTTTGGCAATTTTCCTCCATTTTCACAAAAAGCATAACAGTTAGGAAGACATAATTTATTACCCATATTCATAATTTTAACCTCCACCAGTATGGCAACTATCGCATTCGGGACATAATCAAAGCAGCCAGGAACACATGTTAGCTTGCCTTACATTTCCCTTAAGTCACAGATGGAGGAATTTAATATTGCCAGAATCTCTGCGAAATTATCTACAAAATAAAACATACATGTGTATAGTATGATTTGTAGTTTCTGAGCAAAAGCCATAGTTGTGACAGTCCATTCAAACAAAGGGAATCTTCATATGTGCAAATATGAGGTTCCCTTCCTCCAGGCCATTTGTCTCTCTGGGCCAACCTGTTTGATTAGTATCTTTGTTGTTTGAGGTGCAGGGTGCAGATCATAAATGGAGGATGCATTTGCTACACAGAGATCCTCCACTGCAGACATCTATCATCCTTCCCTCTTATCTGAAAAGCTTCTATTGTCTCGTATTTATTTCTCCAGAGTTCTGCCTTAATTATAGTCCATGTGTTCACACCTCCACCCTACTTTGGTCATGCGCCAGCCCGAGCATTTGGCCTACTCAGGACTACCCTTAGAGACAGTAGGTCTAAGGAATGTCTGTTTTCAACACCTCTTACTAGGACACATTTTATTGTAGTTGTAAACAGTTGGGATGCCAGCCAGGCTTTCAGTGGGGGGGTTCATTGTGAACTTTGCCTAGAGCCCCACCATTTGTCCTTGGCTGAAATGCACTTGCACATTGCATTCTTAATTCAGACTTAATTCAGACTTAATTCCTTGACATACGGTGTGTTTTCAGAGTCCACGTTGCTTTTCGCTGAAAGTACAGGACTGTTTCTTTCAGTCATTAATAAAATATACTTTAAATGATCTGCTGTTGGTTTCCCTGCTGAATATTGAGTCTGAATTGTCACAGTGCACCGCGTTTTGATGGGCGGCAGGTTCTGTGAAAATGCTGCATTCTATTTTCTCAGCCAGTAATATGATGTGCTTTTCCAATCTGCACTTGGATTACATATTTGTTTTAGCCTTCTCTGGATTTCTCTTGCAGAAAGACACCCGCGTAGTAGGCCTACAGGAACTTTTCATGGCAACCTGGCAGGCTTTCCCTTTCCAATATTTTGTCAGCATTTTGCATGTGGAGCATAATCCACCTTACTTTTTGTCAACACACACCATGGGCCTCATTACGACTCAGGCGGTAAGGGGTTTACGCCGGCGTAAACAGCGCCGACCCTTACCGCCTGAGTACGAGGTCCCTTAGCGCCATGGCGGATTTAACACCTGCTTTTAGCAGGTGTTAAAATCCATGGCGCTAAGGGACCATGGAGTTAATTACGCCACCGTAATTTACGGTGGCGTAATTAACGCCTTCCCCACTCCCATTATGCCCTATGGGGCAAAAATGGGAATGGGGAAGGGTAAATGGGGATTGGGGACTTACCGCCCGCCAACCTCGGAATGGGGCGGTAAGTCCGCCAACCACCATGGCGTAAACATAGTTTACGCCATGGTGGTAAAGTCACGGCCCAGGCGGTAACTTACCGCCTGGGTCGTAATGAGGCCCCATGTCTTTTCCATGACATTTTTATGTTGCCAGGGGGATATTTTTCTCATGTCTTGCCATACACATGCAAAGCTGTTTTTTATGTCAGTTTTTAAAAATCCTGTTTTTCATGTGAAAGGTACCCTTGAATTTCTTCTTCCTTTGTGAATCAAAATGCTGCTTTTCCTTTGGTAGTAACAGGTAGGCCTTTTTCACATGGCCCTTCAGTTCTGTTGATTTTGGGGCCACATAATCTAAGGCCATAATTCAGAGGAATACAAGCATTGCATCCAAAACACATGTGCACACACAAGTACCAGTCATGTGCACAAAGAAAACACGTAACATAGCACATACACGGAGCACACATCTGACCAAGGTGGCATGGCTGCACTATGACCAATGTGCATCCATAACACACACACACATCAAAGCTGTCCTGACACCCAGACACCATGTACAGGCAGAATGTGACTCAATGACAATTATGTGTATTGCAAGTCTGTTGGGTGACTCAGAGGTGATTAACTGCATTCCCATCACTTCCTCACAGGCACCTCCTCTCACAGTGACCATGTTGGACCCTCAACATTCCAGACATCCACTCACAGAAGAGGAGCACACCCTGCAGCATCACAGCACAGGCAACGCTAGCCATAGCAATGCAGCCCCTGCGCCCTGCGGCCCAGCCAACTGCCCCTGTCATGCATTGCTCTGGCCCGCCAACACAGCCAGTGGCCACCCAACACCAGCCTACTACAAAACTATGAAAAGACTGTTTTTTCTTTAAGTCAGAGGTTAGGACCATGCCCTTGCAACAAATACCAACTACAGAAAGATTCTAACACCTCTCATAACTCACCCTTAGGGATCTAGAAACCATTGTCTAGACTCCTTCAGAACTGTTGCCCTCGGTCTGCAACAAAGTGACACCAACACTTGTTTTCTGGAAAAATATATAACTCTCTGTTTAATTACAAGAATGTTTTTTAAAAAAAATCTAAAATACATATCCAGCACATTAATCCTCAGTCTTTTGAACAAGGAAAAACAACTCAGAAAAAGAAGAATAAAAGAGAGAAAAGTTATAAAGTAATGGTTTTAGGATCGAACTCAGACAAAAACTATGATCTGCATAAATACGTCTACCTATACATTATAGAAACAACCGCCATTAATAAACAAGGAAAGGATACTGAGGACGAAATGTGGTTTTGTACGTAATCAAAACAAAACTACAAACATCACATTCAATTAATACTAAACAAAACAGGTGACACAATTTGCATTATTAGCATCCATAATAGATGTAAAATTATGATGTCTAATCTAGAATCTCATATACAAATAACAGGATTCTTTTAATGATGCTCAGTACAGTTCAGCTTTTAGTGCCCTATTAATACTGTGACAACATTCTCACAGTCTTATTGACCCGACATATTTCCTTCCCATTGTCCATAAAAAGATTATTGGCCGGAAATGCATCAGGGGAATAATTTTTTATTTTCAAATAGCACGTCTATAACTGAAATTGTTCAGTATCTGTTTTGTGGAACTTGATGCAACCAGGAAGGCAGTTCTCATGTAGTAGCTTCCTATTAATGAGAAGCACTATCCTCACTGCCATCTTGTAAATAGTAGCAGGGGTAATGAGAAAACTTCTTTTGCTGGAAGGCCTGTTCTCAATCACTGCATTGATTTTCTCAAACAAACAGCTGGAAGATGTCGTGCTATCGAAGCTGCAACGTTGTCAAGCACATTTCGCTGGCTTTTCACTATCACGCTGTGTTTGAGGTGCTACTCTAGCTCTTTTGTTATGGCCGTATGCACATTTGGGAACTGTTTCGGAAACCTTATTAGGCAAACATTTGTTCCCCGATCACGTGACTGATTGCCGTAATATCTTTCTGTAGTTGGCACCCAAACCCAGCCACCTTCACATCCAGGAACCTCGACAGATGAAGATGCTGTGTATGAAGTTGGGGACAGCACAGAGGGCTCCCCGGACCACATGCCATACCATTGGCCAACCTTCAACCTTCAACCCCTCTGACCTACATAGCACACCACCACCACCAATGCCCAACCTGGATGCACCCATCGGAAGAATAGAACAGAGGCACAATGAGATGGGCGACCTTGTGAGGCTGCAGCTACAGTGTCAAAAATACATTATATTGTGCCTCCTATTGCAATAAATATATGTATATTGGCCTATGCCAAGCTGCTCGATAGTCGCTTGCGAAAGAATCCGTGTTGCAAGGTCCTGACCTTAAATCAATGTAAGCCGCCATTTTAGGCCAATCCGCCATTATAGGATTCGCTTTGTAAAAGTCACCCTGTGAGTTAAAATGGTGGACAATGTCATTCCAAAATACAACATGGCCGTCTTGACCTCTGTACATAGCTAATATGTAACTTGCCTGCAGGCCACCTGTTGAGGTCGTAAACTGAGACCTTGTCCTTCATTGACTTGTGTGTAAGGGATTACTCGTGTAAAGAAACTAATCCACGAGTATACTACAAAAACAATGTATTCAAATACTGAACATAGAACACTTGTTTAACCACATTGTATTAATGTTTAAGAAGACTAACATGGAAAATCCCAGATCACACAGTTGCTGTATAGACTTGTTGATACATGTATTAAAAGCAAACCGGTTATATGCAGTTGTTCGAGACTTGGCATGAACCCTAGATCGGTGATGTATTAAGTGGAATATTAACACGAAGTGGGGCTGGACATCGTGCTCACAAAGTGTATAAAAAGCCGATGCATTCTAATGTACAGCTTCTCTCACTGAACACACTGAACCACGCTGGAGTTTGTTGTGTTGTAATGAGGGCCGATCGCTATCTGATTTTGCTCTGTTTTTGTAACTGGATTCAGTATAAAATAAAGTACTTTGTATGTTCCTTTGTAACTCGTGCTCGGTGTATTTCCTTTTAGGGTACTCAGCCTTGATATTCTGGTTTTGTTTTCACAACAGGAATCCTGGATGATACGCAAATGTGTGCAGTCTAGCAGCCTGTGCTGTGCCCATGCCCTGGGCCACTCTACCTCAGCACTTCAGGGATGTCCATGGATCAGATCCACCTTCAACCATCACCACACCATATGCTTCACATCTGGACAGCCTAAGGTGCCACTCTCAGTGGCTGTCAGGGTCACCTGGACAAGGCAAGGCCTGCGAGAGCAAGAAGCCTAGAAAGTAACTGTGACCCACAGCATTACTGACACTATATCATTTGTGGGTATCTCATTTGTGGGTATCTCATTTGTGGTTTGTTTGGGGAGGGTGTGCTTGGGGAGGGAGGGTGTGGGCAGGGAGTGTGGGGCAGACCGTGTTTAATGCACATTGTTCAAAATAATAAATATAGTTATACACAAACTTTCAATGCCTGGACATTCCTTATTGGTGTGCTCTGCTTTATTGGTTGTCACATGTAAGGAGGAGTATGGGTTGTGTGCAGTGAATGGGTGGTCAGAAGACATTTGCAATTACTTCCTGATGGACTACATGTCCATCACTGACATCAATATGTACCTGTTGTTGCATGGCTGGAGCTGCATCACCATCATCTAGTGTCTGCTGGTGGCATGTCCATATCTGGGGCCATGGGTCTGATGCATATATTATGCAAAATTGCACAGGCCAGTACTATCTTCCCGACCTTCTCAGGCCTGTACATTTGTGACCCCCTGACCGGTGCAGGCATCAAAACCGTGCCTTCAATAGTCCAATAGTCTGCTCTATAGCTGTCCGGGTTTGCACATGTGCATGATTATAAGTTACTTCCTGCTGAGTCTGGGGATTCTCACAGGGGTCTTCAACCATGCCAGTAGCAGATAACCTGAATCACCTGCAAGGTATGGGACACTACAAGAGCCATTACATGCATGTGGCTGGGCAGTGCTTTGTTCACTTAATAAATATCTGTGTGTTTGACATATGCATCTGGGACTGTGAACTAGTGGGACCTCATAAACCCTGCTCCAACCTGTGACAGACACTTCTGGACGTGCAGTGTGTGCAGGGTTTGGTAACCTGGGATGTATTGCTGGGGTTAGGACCAGACAGACCACTGACTGGTGTGAGAAACCTTGAGGTTCCCTCTCTTCGACTCACTTTGGGTCTTCTATGCAGTTGGCCGGGGAAAGGTCATCACTATTGGAGTCTGCCCCTGGGGGTGGACAAGCGAGGGAGGATCACCTGGGTAGAGGGTCCTCAGGGATTGGAAGTGAGAGACTCCTACATGAGACACACAGTATTCCTTGTCCTCCAATGTAAAAACCCCTGTCCCAAAAATAGTAGTAGGATATTGTTCATCTAGTCCTGTGACTTCAGAGCAAGGTAAGAATCAGTATTACACCAACCAGGCTAAACAAAAGAAGAAAAAGGATACAAATAGAATATTTAATAATAAAAAATAGTATCCCCCTGTGAGAAATCTGAGGGTGTTCTCACATTTAACCCACTTAAGACACCCCCTTATTAACAAAGAGAAGGGCAACACTGCCAGATTCTGACCCCAGGTGTGAGTCTGCAAAGGGGTGCTCCTTGGATGGAGGGTCCTTGAAGGATGGGGGTGGGACAATCAAGGGATAGATATGGTATAGCCACTTTCCTAATTCAGAACTATCCTATCTCCTCTCTGCTGTCATAGGATATAGTCACACAGGTCCTACACTACCCCAGGACCTTCCCTCAAATACTAACCTTGAGAAAGATAAGAGAAACTGAGCAGTAATGCTGTCTTTCTATCATAGGGACACCCCTAGAAATGAGACACAGTATCCCCCTTTTTCTGACAGTACCCTTTCAGACCCCTCCTCAGTCTTCAGAAGATATATTAAGACACACAGGCCCTCATTACGACCCTGGCGGAGGACCATGGTGCAATTTGCACCATGGTCCATGGCGCAGAGCTGCCAACTCCGCCATGGGGGTTGGCGGACTTACCGCCCCATTCCGACCTTGGCGGGGCGGTTAGTCCCCAATCCCCATTTACCCTTCCCCATTCCCATTTTTGCCCCATAGGGTATAATGGGAGTGGGGAAGGCGTTAATTACGCCACCGTATATTGCGGTGGCGTAATTAACAAGAGGTCCCGTAGCGCCATGGATTTTTCCGCCCGGAAAATCCGGGTGTAAAAATCACCATGGCGCTACGGAAAGTCGGAATCTGGCGGAGAGGTACGCTGGCGTAAACCCCTCTCCGCCAGGGTCGTAATGAGGGCCACAGTCTTCCTTCCAACAAACATCACTTAAGTACAGTGACAAAGAAGAGGGAGTCAAGAGGAGTACAGACTTCCTATGAGAAACACCATTATAGTACTGAGTGGAAGAAGATGGAAGCAGAGACACAACTATCCTCTCAATACACGTGTCCCACTAATGAGGTCAGGCAATCAACATTAAATATGCACACCTGCAGCCTGTCAGGTTGCCAGGACAGTATAAAAAAAGCACCCAACCACTCCAGAAATCCAGGATGCCGAGACACTGAGGGCTTGCATTAGGGAGTGCCCTATAACTGTGTAGAGGAACAGCTGAATGCCTCTGCAGGAAGTCATGCCCCCATTCTGCCTATATGTTGGAAGCTGGAAATTGCGACATGCCCAACGCCAGTGATTGTGCCTATTCAACGAAGAGCCTGTGAGACAAGGTATCCATTGAGAAGACCCTATATGATTTATCATCATAGAGATGACAGTCTCTTGGAGGAGATCCCCGAAGGAATATGAAAATGAGAGAAAGAGATGCTGCTGACGTCACAAGATGCAAGCATGACACTGAGAAGAGTCGCTGAAGAAGAGAATACATAGACCTTATAGAACCTGAGAATGAAGTAAAGAATCAAGAAGACTTTCATATGTGGAATGAAGATTGCATGTGTGAAGAGCATTGCAGAAAATGCAAGCCGTTTTATAACTGTACAGATGCTGTAACGCAAGTAGACTAAGTAATCATAAAGGCTGTCTATACGTAGTGAGTAGACTTCAGGCGGTGCCCCCATTATATAGACTTCTGGACATTGGTGTCACACATTTTGTAAGCTCAGACCCACGGAGAAAGAAGGATTGGAGGACTGTGTGTCACAGTAATAAAACAGCTGAAGATCGAGGAGAGACCTGAAATGGTTATCTGGCCTGGTGTCAAAGAATGGAACAGCCAAGAACTGGTTATCTATCCTCGAAGAACAGTGGATGTTAGAAGCTGAATCAGCCCCTGTTAATGTGCGAGGAAAGAACACCATGAGTGCCAAGTTTATTAATTCAAGACAATTAAATGCTGCAAAACAGGCTGAAAGACGGTCTCCTATCACATGAGTCGAGGATGGAAATAGGAGTGGATGTGCAGACCTGAGCTACGATAAGGTTGTGCTTATACTCCCTTCTATCCTCAGGAGCAATGATATGTTGCAAGGCCAAGTTCAAAGACAATCTGAATGGCAGACGGCATGAGCGATGAGAGATGATGGGCAAGTTGGGTGGGGAGACACGGTCAAGTCCACCCACCAGCACCTGGGGCACCAGCTTATGTGCTGCTAGTGAGCCAAATGTTCCAGAAGGGCACGAGCTCACCAACCAATTGAAGAAAGCCATATAACGAAGGGCCTTATAGTTTAAGAGCTAATAATAAGCTGTACACTTAATAACGGACGAAGAGATGTGCACTGGGGTGGTCATAAGACATAGTCCACCTGACTATAGAGACCCAATCACAACCAAACCCCATATAGAACGTATACTTAGATATTCCCCTTAAGCCAACCACAATCCCACGCAGGTTTTCCTAGTTTGCCACGTAGTATGATCTCATGTAGAATTTCTGCTATAAATGTGATTTTTTAATTAAATGCTTCAAGACTATGTATTTATTTATTTATTTGTATTTGTAGAGCGCACAAACAGCCCGCAGATATCGGGGCGCTGAATCAGAGCTTAAGGGTTACAAAGAAGCCACCCTAGAAAGAACTTATTTACATTTAGGTGGTTACATGTTACAGTATATTGCAGGTTCTAACATATCAAATAAAGAGGTTGGTCTTGATGGCTTTACGGAAGACAGTGTGGGATTCAATGGCTCTGAGTCGGGGAGGGAGTGCATGCTATATGGTGGGGGCAACTGATGGGAAGCTGGAGCTGCTCGCATGCACTTTGTGAGTCCTAGGGACAGACAAGAGGTTAGAGTACTGAGATCTAGATGGTTTTTGAGTGGAGGGTTTGGTAATCCTAGGAGTTAGGTAGGGCGGAGCAAGGTCATGGAGACATTTGTGAGTCAGGGCCAGGGCTTTGAAGATGATTCTTTGTTTAACAGGAAGCCAGTGGACTTGTCTTCTGAGTTGAGAGATGTGGCCTTTACGCGATAGGCCTGAGGTGGCTCTGAGTGTGCTATTTTGAGCAATTTGGAGTTTAGCGATATTCTTGGCAGAGGTGCCAATGAATAAGGCATTACAGTAATCGAGCCTCGAGCCAATGATGACCCTGGCGATGGTGAGGCAGTTTGTTGGGACAAGATGGGTCGGACGGCATTGAGTTTGGAGCAATAGGCGGACGTGGAGGCTATGGCATTGCCCTGTCTGTTCATGGTCAAATCAGGTTCTATATACACTCCAAGGGTTTTGATGGACAGCGAAACAGTGAATGGGATATTGTCAATGACGAAGGAGGAGTACTATTTGCTCAACTTATTCAGGGTGGATGGCGAGCCAACCAGCAGGACTTCAGTTTTGTAACTATTATGCAGAGCCAGTTTTCTGCCATCCAGGTTTGAATTGTTGAGTAGATGGAGTTTAAAGTATTCTGGTCAGATGCGTAATCACCTGAGAGGAGGATAAGTACATGGGTGTCATCCGCATAGTTTGTATATGAGATGCTCTTGGAGTCGAGGATTTTAAACAGGGGCCTCATGAAGAGGTTGTAGAGGGTTGGGGGCTGTGCAGGAGCCTTGCGGGACCCCACACTTGATGGTGCTAGGGTCGGCACAGGACGAGTCTGAGAAGACCTTCATAGTTCTGTCTTTTAAGAATTACTGTATCCATTAGCAGGCATTATCAGAGAAGTTGTCTATTGAGGATGGTGGTTGGCAGAGAGTTTTGTGGTTAACTAAATAAAATGCGGCCGACAGGTCAAGGAGCAGGAGTATCGCAGGTTTACCTGTGTCTCTGAGGTCATCAATTTGATTTTTCAGGTCAAGGAGAGCCATTTCGGTACCCATGCTGTGGCCGGAACCCTGATTGTCTAAGACCAAGGAGAAGGTTGTCCTCTAGACATTTCTGTATTTGCAGGTAGGCTGCTTTATACAGTATTTTCAGTAAGAAGGGCACAGTTGTGATAGGCCTGTAATTGGTGGGGATGGCTGGGTCAAGTGAGGGTTTTTTTTTGAGGAGAGGGCGAACCCAGGCTTTCTTTAGATCTTGTGAGACTTGGCCAGAATGAAAGGAGGCATTGATGAATGCTGTTATGATAGGGGATAGTGAGGGAGCACAGTCCTTGATGACTTGCGCTGGGCATACACCCCCCTTACAATTAGAAGGTTTGATGGTTTGGAGGAGTGAAGTGACCTCTTAGACACTCACGTCGATGAAGTCAAACTGGGGGCAGAGGTTGGGATGTGCAACCAAGGGCTTAATGCTTTGACTACTGGTTATTAACATAGAGATCTCCTTTTGGTGAGCAAGTATTTTGGCTTGTAGGGTTTCAAGTTTGTTAAGCATGGCGGACTGGATGGAATTACACCAGGATCCATCCTTCACTATTGGTGAAGGTGGGGAAGGTGGGGTCTCCAGTTCTCTGAATATGGAGAAGATTTCACGGCTCCCTGATTTAGCAGTTGAGATTCTGGCATTAAATGATGTTGCTTTGGCGTTGGTAATGGCGGTTTTGTATAGCTTAGAAGTGGTTTTGAAGGCTAGTTAGGTGGCTTCTGTTGGGTTGTTGTGCCAGGTAGTAAGGGCTGCTTGTTTTTTCCCTCGCATTTGTAAGAGGTCCTGGGTAAACCAGGCATTGCAGTGCTTGGTTTTCTTTTCTTTCTGAAGTGAGAGAGGGGCTACCACGTTAATGGCCTGAGATAGGACCCTTTTGAAGTCGTTGGCAAGGATATCTGGATCCTTGGCGAAGGGGGGGAGGAGGGCAGGTACCTTGAGGTGCTGGGCGAGGTTACTGTGGGTGAGGAGTTTGGAGCTGCACGTCGGGAATCTGGGAGAGGTATGGTGGGGAGTTGGGGGTCCCTAAAGTTGAGGATATTGAAGGTGATGCAATGTTGATCGGTCCAGGGTAGTGGTGAGATAAGGGGGGGGGCTGATTGAGCAGTTGTGTTGAACAACCCAGTCAAGAATACAGCCTTTTGAGTGAGTGGGGCTGGAGATAGTCTGTGTGAACCCTAGGGTGGATAACACTTTATTAAGAGCTTTGGCATGGGTGTCTTTAGGGTCTTTGAGGCCCAAGTTGAAATCACTGAGGAGCAGGATTTTAGAGGATTTCTTAAGGTTATCCAAAATTGAGTGGGTGAGGGCTTCTTGGAAATCACTGGAATGGCCTGGAGGGCGGTAGATGAGGTGGATTGCTATGGTGCAATATGGGAGAGCTTGAGTTTCAGGAGAAGGTAGTTGGAGCTTTCATCAAGGTTTTTTTGGATTGTCCCAATTGGGAGGGTGTCTTTGGCGATGACGGCAACCACCTCTGTGGGAAGAGCGGTCTCGTCTGTAATTAAGGTATCCGGGAGGGATTGCTAAGGCAAGGGCAGGTCCTGAGACATCAGTTAGCCAGGTTTCATTTAGGAATAGTAAGCCAAGGTTGTTATGAGTGTGCTTGAAGAGATCTGCAGTTCACTAGGGCACATTTAAGGTGGGCTACAGGGGGGAGGGCACACAGAGTGACTTTAGTGATAGGTATGGTGGGGGCGTGGCCTGGAGCCGATGGCGTACAGAGGCTGAATAGCCGAGCTCCGGCCTAGACGCCGTTTCTCTATCCTTCTTGCTGGCATAAGAAGTGCCTCCGACCACCAAAAGCTGATGCAGAGGTGGGAGAAGCTGACCCCGACACGATCTGCTTGACCAGCCAGGAAATCAGACCCTCTGGTCGGCGAAATTGCCCGCTCCCATACACATCCAAGATGGCACACCGCGCCACTTAGCAGAGCCTCCGAGAAGGAAGCCGTCGTCAGACGGCATCGGGGGATTAAGGAAGCCGGACCGAGCAGAGACAACACGTCAGAGCACGGTCGCTTGTGGAACATTGGACGGGAGCCACCGGAGTGAGACTAGAGAGCCCTCACCCTGCTTCTCACTGCTGGGCGAGGCCCGCCACAGCAGGACCTGTGCACCGCCCCTGGGTACACTAAGCGGGCTCAGCCGTCGCTGAGGGGGGCCCGCCGAGGGCGCACACGACCACCTGAGGTTCCTCCCCAGCGCCGCCCCGGCTCTGAGGAGGAACCTCCCCAGCCTAGCCTAGCGGCTGCACAAAAGCTGCATGACTGGGTGCATGACTGGGTGCGGGAGAATATATAAGCACCAGTGAGGGGGCACCCCTACCCCCCTGCAGATTTGGATTAATTGGCTTCTGACACCTTGGGAACACCACTCATTTCCCTATACACGGGGAGACGGCTGATACCCCCACCGGTAACTCATCTAAAGTGTCCCAGGGGCAGCATCACTGAGACTCCAATATGGCCACCAGGAACAAAGCGAAAGCAGCCACCATGGACTTATTTGTATCCACCAAGACAAAAACCCCTATACAGGTTCGCTCTTGTACCCCAGAGATTACCCAGATGAGAGAGGGAGAAACCACAGATAACCACTCCCAAATATTTGATGCTATTGCTTCATTAAGGACACACATAGACTCTAAGATTGACAAATTTAAAATAGACATTCAACTCATGCGTCAGGACGCCCCCAACTTAACCGAGAGGGTGAGAAATACCGAGACTTCAATAGAAGAAACGGCCGGGGCCACAGCAGCTTTGAAGTCCAAGGTTGCACACTTAGAGAAGAAAGTGGCTATCCTAGAGGAAAGGTCTGAGGAGGCCGAAGGTCGGGCTAGACGGGGCAATATTAGGATCCTAGGAGTACCAGAAAGAAGCGAAGGCCCAAACACTATAGCCTACGTAGAATCCTTGCTGCAACAGGAGATTGGGGCCGGGAAACTGTCGCAGGGATTCGCGGTCGAAAGGGCCCACAGGTCCCTCCAGAAGCGGCCCCCACCTGGCTCATTTCCCCGACCAATAATTGCTAAAATACTAAACTTTCAGGATAGGGAAATCATCTTAAGGCACTCCAGGGAACAAGGCCCCATCGAACGTGGTGACTATAAAATAACCATTTACCCTGATTACACTCAGACAGTGCAGAGGGAGAGGAACTCTTTCGTCCCAATAAAAGCAAGACTTCGACAACTAAACCTGAAATACAGGCTGCTCTACCCATCGCGCTTGAAAGTCATCTTCAATGGGCGTGCCATATTCCTAGAAAACCCAACGGCTGCCAACAAGTGGCTAGAAGATAAAAACCTTGCAGATGGTAAAGATGCTCCCCAGATGGAGGATTGAGGCTCTCAGACCATCGACACACGACACACGCTACCATAAATGGCCACAGTAAGCACAAGCAGCCGGACCCCAGAAGGTAATCCAACTAATAGTTAGCTACATAGAAACGGCCCTCGTTCGGCCTCTCCTCCAGACACCAGCCCTATGCCCCGCAAACAACCCAGGTCGGGCCAGTCACCTGCCTGACCCAGCTCGCGCCCAACACCCAGATGGGTTTAGACGGCTCAAGAGCGCCCGAGCACCACAACGAAGATGAAGTCGCTGGGCGCACCAGTTCGAGTTTTGTTAACAGTTTTGTTAGTTATACAGTCTTCATACCACTACTGCCGAAGAAGCACAGGATGGGTGCATGCTACGACTCGGGGGGTGAAGAACCCGGTTACTCCCGTCTGCAGTCTCATAACTTCAGATTGGCATTACTCCAGGCTCCAGATGAGGAGCTGCCAGCCGGGCTCGAAATATTGATCCGATGGCGTCACAACTCACAGTGATGACGTGGAATGTGAGATGGATGAGCTCATACCTGAGACGAAACCGAATACAGTCTTATCTCCGCAGAAAAAGGTTTCGATTGCGATGTTGCAAGAGACTCATCTTACGGAAGACACCATGTCCAAATTAACAGATCAATGGGCTCGGACCGGGAGAGGATCCCCCTACTCTAAATACTCAATGGGAGTGTTCACCCACTGTACCCTTCCAATTGCAAGGATTCGAGTCCGATAAAGAAGGAAGGTATGTAATAATGTGGGGCACTATCGAGCAGACTCCAATTTGCTTAGTCAATTCGTACTTCCCGCGGCATGGAATACCATCACACCTCAGAGCAATATGCGCACGGATGGCACTGATGGCATATCTGTTCATCGACAGAGAACAAATACCATTGGCAGAAACTACGGCATATTTAGGAAGATCAATCTCTGACCACTCCCCACTGATCATGCAATGGCAATTTACGGGGCCTAGACCACCAATCCCCATGTGGAGGATGCCTACTGCGGCCCTCGCCGACCCTGAGTTCAGAGAGGACCTCGCTGAAAAACTAGAAGAGAAGAATACATCGACATTAATAATGGCTCACTATCTACCTGGAGCACATTGTGGGAAGCCATGAAGGTGGTGGCTAGAGGTGAAATAATTTCAAAAGCTGGTGGTACTCGCAGGCAATTGACGACTGAACTCGAAGCACAAGAAGAAGAGATCTCTCGTCTAGAATCCGCCTCAAGCATTACTCCAGAGGTTGAAAGGAAGTTGAAGGAAGCCCGCGAGAAATGCCAATCTTCCTGGGACAGATTAGAGAAGTTTGACTTTGCAACATACACTACCAAGTCTAACAAGAAGTCCGACAAACCCAGCAGACTGCTGGCCTGGCTGTGCAAGCGTGAACGCCCCAGGAACCTCCCAACAGAGATACTGGATGAAAACGGGATGCTTCACAAGACACAACTAGGAATTAATGAAGCGTTTGCCAAATTCTACTCCAAATTGTACTCCCATGACACACAAATAGACAGAGATGAAATTAAAGAAACACTGGAAGAGATAGGCCTCCCCAAAATATCCAGCGAACAGAGAGAGGCACTGGAGATGTAAATCACAGCAGAAGACATGACAGGAGCAATCAGATCGCTGGCCACCTGTAAGGCTCCCAGAGGCGACGGCCTCCCGCCTGAATTTTACAAAACATATGAATCCACCCTCACCCCAATCCTCCACGAGGTCTACCAAGAGGCCTACTAAAATGGGGTCTTACCTAACACTATGAAAGAGACAATAATTATTCCCATGCTCAAACCAAACAAACCACCCACTGACTGTGACTCTTATCGCCCTCTGGCCATGTTAAATTATGACAGCAAGATTCTCACCACTATACTGGCCAGCAGACTCGCTAGGGTCCCTAATCCACGAAGACCAGAATGGTTTTGTTGCAGGACGCAATACAATAGCCAACCTAAGAAGGCTTCAACACATTATGGCTGAAACCTATGAGAGAGAAGAAGACCTACCAGTACTATCACTTGATGCCATTAAGGCCTTTGATTCTATCTTCTGGGAGTGGCTGGTCGAGGTGGTGAGAGGGTTCGGGATTGGTTAAGGCTTTGTCAAATGGATCACAGTACTCTATAATTCTCCTGTAAGGACCGGCAGAATAGTGTCTGAATCCTGGAAAATACAAAGGGGCACCAGACAAGGGTGCCCACTATCGCCCATGCTATACATATTGGGCCTGGAGCCGATTGCCATATATTTTAGGAAACAGTTCTTTGACGCTGGCATCAAGGTGGGCAACGAACATAACATAATATCACTATACGCAGACAATGTCCTTTTATACTTGAAAGACCCCCAGGTCAACAAACCAATCACATTAGATGTACTAGACAACTATGCAAAATACTCTGGGATCAAATTCAGTAGACTGAAATCCTCTGCCTTCCCCTTGGCTAGCCTGAGAGGCCTAGAAGAAGCTGATCTCCCGGACATTGGGATAAAGTGGCAACTTGACACTTTTTGGTACCTAGGAATTAATGTGAGTCACTCCCCGATGCTCACTCACGAGCACAACACGGAAGTAGCAATGACCGGCCTTCGCAGATCCATGAAATTTTGGTCTAGACTCCCACTTGCAATGGTAGGCAGAGCAGCAATCGTTAAGATGTTAGTCCTCCCTCGATTTCTATATTTCTTTGTCAACATATGCCACTACGTTGGACCGCCCTTCTTTAAGAAATTAGAGGCACTTATCAAGGACTTTCTATGGTGACCTACCAGGCATAAATTGACTTTGGCTACCCTATCCCTGCCACACAAGGAAGGGAGAATACAACTCCCAGACCTCCAGTTGTATTATCTTGCGGCACAGCTTAGCCACGTGACGAAGTGGCTCTCGGACGATCCATCAGCCGAGCTGGGGCTATTGCGACCATCTCCCTCCAGAATATTCCCCACGGAAACTCTTTGGAACCCTCTACGGCAATCTGATCGTCGAACTTGGTAGGCAGATTTGGACCAGAACCTGCTACATCAGGCAGGTGAAACATCCTTACTCTCCAGACAACCCCATTCTGGTTGACGTGTGCAAAACAGAATCGGATCTCTCCACAGCTAGGAGGTGGGAGGGCGCCGGAATTTATACATGGGGAGATATGTTTGAGGAGGGCGAATTCAGGGATTTTGAGTCACTGCAGGCTAATGAAGGGCTATCAAACAGCCAGTTTCTCTGGTATCATCGGCTCAAACAAACGGCCAGGAAGAACTGGTGCAGCTAGCCGGAGGAACCCACCCCAGACCCACTGTTACAAGAGATGCACGACCTTACGGATGGCTGGAAACCAGTCTCTCGACTCTATAAGAGGCTCAACGATAAACCCAACCCCAAAAGTGCGGCACTGAAGGCGAAATGGGAAACAGACCTTGAAACTACGCTTACAGACAAGGAATGGGAAAGAACGTTACTATATCCCAAGAAGGTGTCGAGAAACTCCAGATTCGGTCAGATAAGCTAAACGTCCTATATCGGACGTATATGACCCCACACAGGGTGGCCTCCTTCAACAAACAGGCCTCCCCGGCATGCCCATGGTGTGGGAACGACAAAGCTGATCTGATCCACATGTTCTGGACTTGCACCAGGACAATGGCGCTGTGGTCCAAAGTTAAACAGACCTGCACAGATGCCGGAATAAGCAGATATGAATGGACACCCGGGGAATGCTTATTAGGGGCTTACCCCAGACCAAGCAAATACAAACATGTTGTCAAGTTGATGGACATTGTATGTATACTTGCAAAAAGAACTATAGCCATGGCATGGAAGACACCAGGAGGCCCGAGACATGAACGCTGGATGAAAGAACTACAGAGATGGACTGCAGCCGAAACCAGAGCCTGGCAAGATGGAATCATCTCTAGTGGAGACATTGCGAGTGGCACTCTAGACTCTTGGAAGACCCTCTTGAGAGATATACACTTCAGTGCAGACCATAAACCCCCTTGATAAACCCCACTACTTTGCCATAACTGATCCCTCGCACTCGCCTAGAGATGGCGATTCTCTTGACCGAGATCCCTCCCACTTGCCGAGATATCGGAACCCCTACTTGCAACCATGCCCACCTGAGAAAGATGAACTGTTTCACATGAAGACTGTTGTTGTTTATGTTTAATGTTTTAGTTAATTTTCTTGTATTTGTATTCATCTAATACAAATGCCAAAAAAAATGTGTTAAAAATAAATTAGTGATAGGTATGGCTGGGGCTGTGTTTGCAAGGGACTAGCCGGAGAGCATTGAGACGTTGTGGTGGACGCTTGGCTAGGTGTTGGCTGGGAGGCCGAGTTTTTGGCAGTGGTGCAGGCATCAGTGCATGGCAAAGTAACAGTAGGTACAGGCACAGTGGTGCAGGCATCAGTGCATGGCAAAATAGCAGTAGGTACAGGCACAGTGGTGCAGGCATCAGTGCATGGCAAAGTAACAGCAGGTACAGGCACCGTGGTGCAGGCATCAGTGCATGGCAAAGTAACAGTAGGTACAGGCCCAGTGGTACAGGCATCAGTGCATGGCAACGTAACAGTAGGGACAGGCACAGTGGTGCAGGCATCAGTGCATGGCAAAATAATAGTAGGTACAGGCACAGTGGTGCAGGCATCAGTGCATGCCAAAATAACAGTAGGTACAGGCACAGTGGTGCAGGTATCCGTGCATGGCAACAAGTCTGTGGATACAGACCTGATAGAGGGCGCAACGGCGCTAGTGTCAGACTTAGCATTTGGTGGTATTACATGGTTGTTGGCGGTGAGTGTACACGGCCCTGGTCCTTTCCTGAACATAGAGGAAGTGGGCTTGTCCTTGACCGGAAGCGCTTGAATACTTTGTTGCCGGTGGACAGTGCAGAAGCAAGAGTAAGCGACCATGCTGTGGCCAGAGACGGGTGAGTGCAGGGTAGCGGGAGTCAGAGTGGGAGGAGGGGCGGAGGGGCTGAGGATGTTTTTCGCAGGTAGTGCAGGCAAGCGGCGAGCCATGTTGCGCAAGGCCCACCTGTCGAGGAGGGCAGGTAATGTAACGGGTAGCCTTGCCCGCAGGCGACGTAGTATGGAGGAGTGGCTAGGTTGGAGGGAGAGAGGGGAATCCCTTTGTATGCGTAAACATAGGCGGGCATTTCTGTCAGTAGTGCTGGGTATAACACTACGCATGTGTACATAGATAACATCAGAGGTCTTACCTCCCTTCCGCACCTTCGAGCAGCGGTGAGCTGCAAAGAGTGGAGCAGGCGTTTTCTCATGGCCTTCGCTCTGCAGCTTCGCCTCGCGGCGCGCATCCCCTCCATTTAAAGCAGGAGGGCAGGGCCTGCAGACGTGTGGGAGCCTATAGGGATGTTCTGGGGCATTTTGTTGTTTGGTATCCATGGTGATAATGGCGGTGGTCATTTTAGAGCCATACACGGCCTCGTGGACAGGGGGGCTGCTCCGTCTGATCAAACCAGCGCAGGGAGGCAGATTATCTGTTTCCTGGTGTAGCAGTGTCCTGGTAGCAGCTTGCAGCAGAGCTGCAAAGAGTGGAGCAGGCCTTTTCTCACGGCCTTCGCTCTGCGGCATCACCTCACGGCGTGACTCCCCCCCATTTAAAGCAGGAGGGGAGGGCCTGCAGAGGTGTGGGAGCCTATAAGGGCATTCTGGGGCATTTTGTTGTATGATATCCATGGTGATAATGGCAGTGGCCATTTTAGAGCCGTACACGGCCTCGTGGAAAGGGGGGCCGCTCCATCTGATAAATCCAGTGCGGGGAGGCAGATCATCTGTTTCCTGGTGCAGCAGCATCCTGGTCGCAGCTCGCAGCAGAGCTGCAAAGAGTGTAGCAGGCCTTTTCTCACGGCCTTCGCTCTGCGGCTTCACCTCACGGCGTGCCTCCCCTCCATTTAAAGCAGGAGGGGAGGGCCCGCAGAGGTGTGGGAGCCTATGGGGGCGTTCTGGGGCATTTTGTTTTTTGGTATCCATGGTGATAATGGCGCGGCCATTTTAGAGCCATACACAGCCTCGTGGACAGGGGGGCCGCTCCATCTAATCAATCCAGCGCGGTGAGGCAGATCATCCGTTTCCTGGTGCAGCGGCGTCCTGGTAGCAGCTCGCAGTGGAGCTGCAAAGACCGGAGCAGGCCTTTTCTCATGGCCTTTGCTCTGCGGCTTCATCTGCTGTGCGACGTCTGTTCATGTCCGCTGTAACTCCCTGTTTTAGACAATTGAAAATAATACAGTTGAGAGAGACATTTTGCCAACTTCCTGAGTCGGTCTTATTATTACTATCAGAGTTATTCTGTATCCTGATCCTTGTATGACGTATTAATGATTTTAAAGCGCCCCTCGTGGGTTCAATTGCATGGTGAGAAGCCTCTCAATCCAGTTGCGAGGAAAGGTCAGGAAAAGGGAGCAGGGAGGCATGATAATCCCTTCTTATGTGAATGCCAAGTGCTCATTCCCCTGGGCCTAGTCGGAGACCCAGGAGTGTCTAGGGCAGGTTGGAAGACCCTGACCTCAGACTACAAGGACGCTGTCAGTAAAAGGTCCGAGAGTCAAGCGATGTGAAAGCCTGGTATGTTTGAGCTGGAGACAATTGTATATTGAAAGACGCGTCGGGTGAAATTGACAAAAAAGGATTCTGTTGATACAGAGTAACAGAGTAGTCGTGTGCAGGAGTACACATTATTGAAAGACTCTGTAGCTGAATAGGAAGCTTCTGTGAATAAAAGGGAGCTGTGCATAGCCCTGTAATCAGAGCAAAATAGAGATCAAAAGAGGGGGCACTTTGTGAAAACCGAAGTGGGCGCAACATTCCCGAAAGTAAAGAAAAAGAGACTTTTCCAATAAACCAAGAATGTTGAGAAGCATTGTGGTGGCCCCTAGGCAGGAGAAGGATCCAGGATGGCCACAGAAACCCCACCAAAAGGAAAAGAGGATACAAAAGAACGTTGAGGAGGATTGGGGTGGCCCTCTGGCAGGAGGTTGATCCAGGAGGGCCGAAGAGACCACACCACAAGGAAAAGAGAGCAAAAATAAAATGTAAGGCACCTAGTTGTGCGACCTGTGATGGGTGGAACGTGGAGTCTGACAACTGCGCCACGACCAGGGAGCCCCAGTTGAAAGGGAGGAGCTGCATGCACTGTTAAAGTTACACACTGAAAGGAACTTGGTTAAGATTACAGAGGTGAGTCCTGACAAGTTAAAGGTACTAAACACTTTTGTCGAGCCAAATCTGAGTTACCAAGTAAATCCGGAGAAACTGTGCAACTTTCTAAACCTGAGTGCCTTGAACTTGGGGAAGGGAGCTGCTGAGGAGCTCAATTGTTAAGCTACTTTACTTAGAACATTTCTTGAGTGTCTTGAACTTGGAGAAAGGGGCTACGGAAGAGCTCCATTATTACATTAACTTTACTTCAAACACTATTGAGTTGACAAAATACTATACACCCTGTTTTCCTATAGAAGTGAGCACAAGCAAAGGTTTTGATGGTATATTGTTTTGGACGGACATACTTATAGTTCCCTTAGTTTGCTTTAATTTAAGGAACATTCCCATCTTAGAGTTAGGGCAATTTAGGCGTTATACCATCCTGACCATTGACAATAAAGGTTTTCAAACTGTGTTTCACTTGTCTGTGTCATCTCTTGATACCATAATTAGCTCAGAAGAAAAAAGTCCAAAGGAGTTTAGTTTATAAACAAAGTATCAAAAAGGATTTTATTGTGCCTGATACATCATTTGAAAAGACAAACTAATTGTGACTTAATCAGCACTTAGCATATTATTTACATTGCAGAAGAATTAAGAACATAGTAATCCATACAATTCATACAATTGACAATAAATCGTTCACTCATTCATTCACACACAGCCACCATACAAACACATTCTAGAAAGTTTTTATACCCAACAACAATACATATATGATAGAGCCTGTTAAAAATCATAGCTAACAGATTCAGTTTTATAAAGTGCATTCAATGTACAAGACCACTATAAATTATAAATTATAACCTGGGGTGGACCAATTAGATATGCAATATGACCACATGATATGCAACAGGAGGTTGTGTCATAGCCCGGACGGAGCGTGAGGGAAAGCATCTGCGAGCTAAACCACAGGTATTGAATTCGATGGGAAGTGACCCACGTTGCAGGACCCAAGACAAGCATTACTCAAGGTCCTCAGAAGAACAAACATTCTTCCAAATAATTCTTCCAGCATTATATGCTGATGAACCCCAGTCCTCGCTATCAGTCTACTCAACAAGAAGTCTTCTTGCCAACAGAGCCACAAGAATATTAGCCTTTGATCATTTTTCACCTGTCCTGACGAAGGCCTTAACATCAACATTTGAAGAATCCACTACAGGAGGTGGTTCATTCGACTCAGGATAGGCTGAAATGCATCGACATTTAATCCTGCTACAATACATTTGTGAAGATGTCACTATCTCTTCAATATAGAGAATATTACATATAGACAGCGGTGGATTATCCACTGCTGGACAAATATGGCTATCCTAAGTATTGTTTACATTTGAAAACATAAAACTGTTGGGCAGAAATAATTTAAGTAACCTTGTCGAAATGTATGTTTCTCAATATTTTTTATGAAACAAAGGAAAGATAAATAAATGTGATATATTTTTCTAAATCTAGGGTCCTGTATGTCTACATAGTTTCGGAACAAGTTACACGTGAAATAAGAATCAAAAGAGAGTGTATAGCAAGATATAAAGCGGGAGACAGGGATAGTTCGTGCTTCATCGGTTTCTCTCAATTATATATGCAACATGACCACATCCCCAATTTCTCGACCGTTTTCAACGTATTTGAATCACTTAGCAACATCTTCATCCGGAAAACAAGATTACACTCTAAAAGAAAGGGACGCATATAAAACAACTATGAGACTCTAACTCTCAGGTAACACAATAGACGCTGAAAGGGACTATTCGTAATGTAAATGCCCCTGCAATTCGAATGAATTTAACCACCATTACAAAATACATAAAAAAGCAACCCAGGAAAGTTATCTCTGGGGTGCACCACTTATTTCCTATGGTGTCAAACAGAAAGTGCCACCATGAAGAGCTGGTGCCCTGCGGTGGAGTGGAGCAATAGGCATAGGCCTCTGCAACCACGTGTCACGGAAGAAAATGAAAGCATGCACTAGTCATAAGAAGGTATTTAAAGAAATCAGCCAACCTTTGCCATAAGCTGATAACGTGTATTTAGGCATAGTGACATCAGAGAGTCACGCCATTAAAATGTTTTTCCATGCAAGGAGCTTTGGGGAAGTGTGCCATCACTAACCTTGTATCTAGAAGGCGCAGCTTTCCAAGATATCAGAAGCTTCTGCAGCAGTAGCCAAAGAGGCCAAAGGTCATCAAAATCTGTAGTACAATGAAGAATGTCGAGGCCCAAACCATCCATGAAGGTTACTGGAACTAAAAATGCATCTAAGTGCAGAGAACTTACCACGTTAGAAAGGTAGTGCCATTGTCATCACAAAGATCAAAAACTGGGTTCAATCGCTATTCCCAAGGCAGGAGTCCACTTGGGGCGTCTCAGGCCTGAGCTAGCACTGAAGTCATCTATGCGACGAAAGAAAGATGAATTCCATCAGCCCATATGGGTATTCGAATGTACGTTGAATAAATGCAATAGGCTAGTGCCCATCCTATGACAGCATAAAATGGCATGGAAACTGCCAGTCAAGAATAGGACAAAGAGCACATATTCTGGTGCTACAATGGATACCACTAAAGTGGATACATACTACTGTAAGCCCAGTGGCCACAGTTCTAAAATCCAAAGTCAACAACCAAATTATGTATCATGGCTAGTACGTATTAGTAAACACAGGGCTAATGTATTGGCGAATGTCACAGTTTCTCGTACATACGCCCCATAGGGTTTAAAGGGTAGCCCTCCATTCGCTGCCAAAGGCAATGTTGTCTACCAGGAGAGTCGCTTACCGTGTTATACACGCAAAAGTCTCCTCGCGAGGAAGAGCAGCAGTGAAGTACCAGAGCCTCTCATCACGTGTCGATGACTTACTCCCTTCTGATGTTAGCACGACGTGCATGTCTGTAAAAGCTGTGTCGTCGCCTCCTCTGTTATGTAGCGACCAATCCGATAGTGCGCCACCACATGGTACAGGAAAAGTCACCTGATGTAACACGTCTCAAACTACAGAAGGCACCGGGACTCTGCCCCATGTTTTTTAGGCTAGTCACATGGCAGCGTGCGTACAAATACTTCACGGGTTGCTGGATCTATATTAGCCTGACGTCTACGAAGAGCAAAGGCTATGCAATGCAACCACCTGTATCCAGGGTTATTGAAATATTTCCAGCCTAAAGAACAAAAAGGGGGGGGGGGCTTAGAGCCATGAAAGGAAAATAATGCTGGTACATCAGGAAGAGGATGATACTTGTGAAACTACCTATCAGTAATGGAAGCTAAAAATTGCAACCATGTATGACACATTTTTCAATGTTACAACCCAAAAGGGGTATATTTTTCGCCGTGAAGGGCTTGGAGCCCTAAAGGGAAAGCAATCCTGGTCACCAAGCAGGAAAAATGATATTTGTGAAAATGCCTATCAGTAGTGGAAACTTCAGCCATCATGTTTATCCGATGTTGCAACCCAAAGGTAATAGTTCTTGCCGTGAAGGAGAAGTACTACTCGCCATGCAAAAAAGATGTTATTTGTGAGACTGAGTCTGACAGGCATTCTGGACCAAGAGATGTAATTGACTGGGTATGGTGAGATCACAATGTGATTAAGCCAGAGTAGGACCCCAAGATGTCTGAAATCTGTCCCCACCAGACCAAGCCACTTGGTGCTCCTAACTATTATGACATAATAGCCAATATTGGGGCAGTGGTTAACACCACTCTTAAATAGAGTGATCAAGGGTAACCAGGTAAGATATTACTGTGTGTGACCCAACGGGCCCCTATATAGTCCCGATATGGGACCCTAACAGTTTGGTTTCCAAGGTTCTAATGTATTGAGACCTTTAGTGAGTGTTTTGAGATTAAAGGTCCATAACTGTTCCTTGTAGGCCAGGTTGTTTGACATGTTTGTATGGCATTGGGAGCCCTTACTTTTTTCTATACAGAACCATGCTAGTTGGTCCGCGCTATGGCCCATCTCTACAAGATGCGTAACCATGGGTGCATTCAAGTTCTGTGTTCTTATTTTCGAGCAATGTTCTTTAATAAGTACATTAATTTCTCTTGCGGTCTTCCCAATGTACAGCATTTTACATGGGCATTGCACCGCTTAGATTACATTTTTACTTTTACATGTTGAAAAAGTACCTATGTCCCAGGTTTTTCCTTCCGCAACAAAAGAGGTGGTCTTTTTGGAGTACTTACATGCCATGCAAGAGGCCCATGGGTAATGGCCCACTACCGGGTTCAAATTAGTGTCTCTAATGGTTGTCAGTTTTGGAGGTGTTCCACTAGCTCGAGTCCTTTTCTGCTTAAGGTTTTTGCATTTTGGTCTCAGATGAATTGAGAATCCACCAATTTTTAAGAATAATAGCTCTAATGGTATTGCTATGTTGACAGAATGTTGACACACGTCCCAACTGTTCTTGTTTGTCGGTTTTTGTTTTAGGAGATAGCAGCGACTAACGGTTAGCATACCGTGCCCTTTTACTAGAATGTTTAATTCGTTTTTTTGGGTATCCCAGCTCAAGAAGTCTAGCTTCGGAATGTCTGCATGTTTCTTGAAATTTGTAATGTCAGTACAATTGCGGCAAAGCCGTAGAAACATGCCAAAGGGTGAGATACGTAGCAGACTAATGGGGTGTTAACTATAAAACTTGAGTGTAGTATTTCTTTCAGTCGGCTTCCTATATAATTCAGTGCGGAGGAAGCCAGATTGATTGAAGATGGACAAGTCTAAGAAGGAAATTCTTGAGATCGAATAGACGAATGTAAAGTGTATATTTGGATCGACTTGATTCAGCCATTTGACAAACAACAGTAGAGATTTGGCATTGCCTTCCCATATTAGTAGGATATCGTCAATTATCCACAATATATATTTTATTATTTATTTTATTTATTTGTTTATGGTTATAAACATAACCTTTACAAAAGATAAAACAGAATAAAAACCAAATATAACTCATCATTATAAGCATTGTACATAGCTCTCAAAAACTATTAATTAAACTCAATTTTCAGTCAAACAAAATAATTGTTCAATTTGAACGTAAACATCTGTCAGTTGATAGTTTACAATATACAATTTACAATTTACATACGCTTTTTAAAAACCTTACTACAGCAAGCTGTAATGGTTTGCCTCTACCATGTAGCATTTTCCACCACAGTTGGTCCAAATTAACAGTCCCAAATCAGTAACAAATTTCCCAAAGTACTGAATGTGTGCATTCCTAAGTGAAACACAGTCCACCATTAGATGTTCTAAATGTTCAATTGCATCTGGATTGTTACAAAATCTACATGTTAGCAGGTACTCAACCCCCACATTTCGTACATGCGAAATTTCACGAGTTGGAAGCACATTCAAATTAAAGCGCATGAATTTCTGTTGCGCACCCTTATCAGGAAACGGAGTTAAGTAGGATTTGAGTGTGCCCAATTGTTTCAAATGTCACATAAGATGTTTGTATAGACGTGCTGCAATTACTTTTTTTTGTGGTAACACTCCAATCCCACCATTCAAATCTTTTTTTCACTTTTTGTTGATTGAATATTAAAAGATCTAAAGAGATATCCAAATGGTTCAGGTATTCCATACAATCAGATTTAGGGCCTCATTACACGGTAGGTGGTAAGGGTTTACTGGTACCGGTATTTTTCCGGTACCGGTAAACCCTTACCGCCTTACTACGAGGTCCCTTTGCGGGTTGGGGAATTTAATGGCTGCTTTTTGCAGTCGTTAAAAACCAACCCGCAAAGGGACCAGGGAGCTAATTACGGTACCGCAATTTGCGGTGCCTTAATTAGCACCTTCCCCATTCCCATTATGCCCTATGGGGCAAAAATGGGAATGGGGAAGGGCAATGGGGGAAGGGGGAATTACCGCCCCACCAACCTTGGAATAGGGCGGTAATTCCCCTTTCCACCAAGGCGGTGCCGGTATTTTACCGGCATGGACCAAGGTGCTAATAGCACCTGGGTCCACCGCCATCCGTGTAATGAGGCCCTTAAGGTTTATCAAATAGTCAGATGCAGTGGTATTAAAGTGGATGCCCAAGCCCAAAAGATCATCTAGAGTGTCCTTAGGAGAAGTTATTAATTTCCTAAAGAGCATCATCTTTCTCCATATAATCACATTGACAATAGAATTGAGACCAAGTTCATACCGGATAGCTTCCACTGGTACACAGTTGGGTAGACACTTGACAGGAGGCGAGCTTCAAATTTGGGAAATTCAGCAAGCATCCACTTTGGAAACAGCTCAAGGCCATAGCACAATTGAGGTACCATCTTCAATTTATAATAAAAAGATTATGGACAAAGGAAAACTTACCAAATTTACTGTCAATTATTTTTTTTGTTGTACAATCAGAGATGCTACTTACATCTCCAAATAGTACCTGTAGTGGGCTTTTTGGTAACCCCCATAAATTGGATAGCCCAAATATCTCAAACATGGAAGCACCACTAACTTCATGTGATTCAAGGTCTAGGATGCAACCGTATGATTTACTGTCTTTTTTTCATTTATAGTGAGGCAATTGGCCACAGTATAGTCTTTAAATTTGCTCAGCAAACGCTGTAGGCCGATAGGGGTGTGGTCAAAGAGAAAAAAGTCATCCGCATATGCAGTCCAACATATTTTTACTCCTTCTACCATTAAAGGGACAAATTAAGTTTCTTCCCATTTAGCTTTGGCATCAGACACATAATGGTTAAAGATGGTAGGTGCATATACGCACCCTTGTCGTAGGCCGTTTGAGGCATTAATCAAAGTGGATAAACAGCCCAGATTGTTCAACCTAACCTGCAACTTTGACCCCTCGTGCAGGTGTACTAATATGGAAAGGAGATCCAAAGGCAGCCCTAATCGTTGTAACTTTCCCTACAGCACTGATCTATCCACCTTATTGAACACCACTGACAAATCGATGGAGGCGATATAGATGGATGCCGAGTCCTTCCTCCATGCCTTAGCCTGCATAACATTCAAGAGCAAACAAGCAACATCAGTTCCCACACCTTTTTGAAAGCCAAACTGGAATTGAGACAAAATTCCATTCGCCTTCATCCAATCTTGGATATACTTCAAAATGATTCCTGAAAATAGCTTGGAGTCCGCATCGAGGAGGGCGATGGGCCTATAGTTTTTAGGACAGGACCGATCGTCCTTCTTATAGATGGGCACCACAAAAGAAATTTGCTATGTAAGGGGAATAGTACGTGTCATAACAATATCATTAAATAATATGTAGAACATTTTAGCCCAGACACACCGATTTTGCTAAAAGATGACATTATCAAGGCCATTTGGACCTGCCGCCCTAGATGCTGTTGCCTTCTGGATCATGAGTGGATTAGCCACTCATAATCTCGTAAACCATTGGGAGTATCACATTTCCCTGGGCAGGTTTGTACAGATCCCCGAAGTGTCCAACACATTGCACTTCTGAAATTGAACTAGACAGGGCCTCGCAATTCCTAGCTAATTGATTGTTCATAAGAGCCCAAAAGGTTTTTGCAGTATTATCTTTGAAAGTGGCGAGAATACTTTCCCTGTCTGCCTGATAAAGGGTGGCATGATGAGCCTTGATCTTATGGTTCCATTTATTATTCATCTTTTCCTTTAATTTCAGTTTCTTAGACAGTGGAAACTTAGTTTTTGCTAGGGTGCGCAGCTCCCTGGCTCTATTATTCTTAAGGGTTCTAATCACGTGATCATAAATATGCAAGTGTTTTTTCCAAGCACCAAATTTTGCAGATTGACCCATAGACGGACAAATTGTGTTCCCCACATAGTTGCTAAATGAATCCATAGTGTACAATATATGTTTTTTCCTGTAACTAAATCTGTTAAAGTCAGACACGAAAACATCGGACTCTCGTTTTTGTAACGTTGACCTGTATATTGGATTTGCAAAAATTGTCGCACCCGTAGCCACCCCACCCCCACGAATATGAACTGTACGATTTTATGGTCACTACAAGAAGTACTCAACAGCTTATAGCCCATTGCAAAACTCCTCATTGGTGCAGAGAAAAAAAGATGGTCAATTGCAGTGGAAAACACACCTCTGAACCAGATGGATTGATCTGAGTCGTTCTTCTAAAGGTCTCTGGCATTCTGAAGTCCCCATGTCTCAAAAAAGACTCCCCATAACTGACCCTTTGCCCACCGTCCGAGATGAAATTATTCCCTCTACATTATGCAGTGCAGTGTCAAATCTGGGAATTTCAACATTAAAGTCTACAACAATCAGAATCATCATATTAGGGCAGATTTCCTGACACTCCAACATGGTGTTGCCAAGCTGTTTTAGGGCTGCTTGAATTTCCAGCTTCATGCTCCTATACACATTAATCAGTAAAAGTTCACGCTGTCCACCAAAGTACCTGCTATTAAATCGAAACAAAAGTGCCAGGCACCAGTCATGAATCCTGTAGATCTGAATAATGCTCGGGACAATGTTCACATCCACAGCCATGAGCAGACCCTCCGATGGACGCCCAATTGGGCTCCTGCTGGCCAAAGTTGAATGCACAATGAATTCATCTAGCACATACTGCTCAGTAAACCAGGTCTCCTGTAAACAAACATGCACCCTTTCAATATGGAACAGATCTCTGGATAAGTTTTAAGAGACCAGTTGCCCCGGGAGTTCCAACTAACGAGGGTCAATAGTTTCACATTGTTAACTATTGGGCTTCAAACCTTGAAGTTGTGAAATGGAGTCCCGCAGTTTGAGTGCCAACCATCTCAGGCTGGATTCCCCATCGACCCTCTCCATACTGGGCTTATTGTTCATACTTGCAGTATTTTTAGATAGAGGGCCCCAGGTAACTCCCACATTAGGCCCCCCTATTCATGGATACTTTCTCTAAGTCATATCCAAATTTATTGAGGGCATTCTGTTCTTTTAATACCATATCTACAATTGTCTCTGAATAAAATACCACCTGAACATAGTCATTTCTTGGGAGATGAACAAAGTAAACAAATTGTATATCTCCAGAGGTTATTAATGATAGACTTTCGGGTGGTTTAGTGAGACCTGTCCATCATGGGCAAATAAGTACTGGATAATGATGCTGGGATTTTCTGGATAGCGAGGGGGTCGTAGGTTACTAGCTGTCCCCTCATGTGTATGAGGACCATTAGCGTTGTTCCCCCACAATTGATCCACAGAGTGAGATACTAGTGGCCAAGAACTCCCCCCTGCTTGCATGTGGGAGGGTTCCCTAGCAGGGGGTTCTAGAAGTCCAACCTTCCCCATTCACTTTCGAATCCATTAAGGGCTATTTCACAATGGCAGATGAGGAAGAGGGAACAATAGGGCATAGAAGGGGTCCAGATATTGGTTGCACATTCTCATGTTCATCCAACATCAGCTTAATAACCCTTCTTATGACACGTTCCAGTACCATGTCACCCCCACGTTTTTTCCCATCATTGTACTTAATAATAATATTTGCATGTTTGGGGACTGTTACTTTGTTGAAATCTCTGGAACCTCGATGGGACCGCAAGCTGTGCTAATGCATATATGGCCTATCTAGAAGAGACTCAAGTGACAAAAAAAAACTTAAATGCCTAGTGAGATGTATCGACGACCTATTTGGGGTCTGGAATGGAACTGAAGAGGACCTAGGAGACTTTTTCTAATTTATGAACACCCTAGATTAGGTTTACCCATACATCCAGCAAGACATCAATAGAATGTCTAGATCTCTTGTTCTACCTTAAATCAAATCAACTAGAGACAACGGTTTTCACCAAGTCCACAGACAGGAACAGTTTGCTATTAGCATCTAGCTTTAACCTGAAGAAAACCATATAAAGCATTCCCCTGAGTCAGTTCCTCAGACACAGGAGAATCATATCTGATGAAAAAGAGTATGACATTAAAGCCATGGAATTGACTAAGAAGTTTCTGAAGAGGCGATATGATAAGGATACAGTGTCAAGACATGCCACCAGAGTAAAAGGCATACCAATAACAGAAGCTTTGAAACCAACCATCAAAACCACCAAGACTGATTTGGTATATGTCACCACCTACTCTCAACAGAGCAGTAGCATAAAAAAATAGTCAAGAAAAACATAGAAGATGTTATCTTTGGATCCCACATTACCAACTTTATTCCCAACTCCACCACTATTTGCTTACAGCAAAAACAGATCACTCTGTGATCACCTTATCAAATCTGACTTTAGTCATAAAAGATCAAATTAAAAGACCTTCAGTGGAACAATCCCATGTAATAATTGCAATTGCTGAAATAATGTGATTAAGGGTAATTACATTACTCACACACGTAAAGGACACGGCATTCCACTAATGCACACATCCACATGTGACACAAAGAATGTCATATATGGGATCAAATGCCTCTGTGGGTTATACTATGTGGGACTTACTGGCAGGAAGGCAAAGGTCAGATGGGGTGAACATACATCAAATATCAGACAGCATTCAGTTAAATCATCAGTAGCACAACATTTTAATGATCAGAAACACACAATTGCACAGATCCAGTTTGTGATTTTAGAAGATGTGACCTTACCAAGGAGAGGGGGTAACCTAACCAAACAACTCCAACAAAGAAAAATCCAGTGGATCGGTAAACTCGATACTATGCTTCCACGTGGGAATCTTGAATGGTACCTGAATTGTTATTTGTAAATCAGCCATTTAACTGATTTGTGAGATCATCAGATGGGTATCTAGATAAAATGCTTATCAAGTAGGTGTTAATATCATGCGTATATGATACAAACAAATATACAATGCCTAGCGAGGTATATATCAGCTGACTAGCTGATTTATAAGCATGTGTATTTAGATGAAACGCTTATCATGTTAATTGCAAGTATATATGATGTACAAAAGTAAACAATGCCTAGGAATATAGGTGTATGTGAGCAACTCAAGTACACAATGTCTAGGAACAACATGTATGCTTTAGAACATCATAGTGTCTGCTGACTGTATCTACATATGGGTTATACAAGAATATATTAAGTGAAGATAAGCGTGCATGAATCGTGACCCGATACAACTTGCAGTCAACTGACTCATAGAGGCCTCTATAGCCAGAGGGCGATTTACGTGAAAATGTCATCAAAGTACAGGAGTCATAAGTCATCATAAATCATCATGTGGTAAATGGAACAGTAATGCTTGCAGAATAATCCTAAAGGAGATTGCCCGAAGGAACTTCTCTTGAGACATTTGTCAGATATAGAATGGATAAAGATGCAACCTCCACATATCACCATATGTAAAAAATGTGTCAGTATATGTTTAAACAAATTTTAACAGTCTGACTGTTGTGCCTAAATTATTGCAGATTGAAACTTTACACACGTGATCTAATCTAAGTATATAATTGCCATACAATATGTAACGAATATCTGCCTATCTTAGCATAAGCCAGGCAAATTAATTTAAATAGATCATTCTAGTACTCCTCGCTGCAGATACAATGACCTATAAATCCACAGGGAGAGGTACATACTTTTTTAACACACACAAGATGGCGGATGGAGATTGACAAATGAGGAGTAGAACGCATGCACAAAAGACAGACAAGCATTGTGGTTGCACAGCAACGTGCCGATGAACACACCGTGTGAAGCTACACTGATCGTCTGAGGATGTGGCAATACAACGCTGAACTCGCTGTAAAGGTAAATGTGGAATTTTATGGAAATATATAGTTGTACTTAGACAAGAATCAGATTATAGAATTATATAGGACTAATCTGATCGTATATATGTACACAGAGAGGAGACATCAGGCAATTGATTACATGAGCATAAAACGCTCCGCGGACGATGCCGCAAGCATTTCCCCAGCAACGTAGAAGAGACTGGCGAGAATATGACGGCTTCTAAGGTACAAATAGCTAACAGGCGAACACCTCATCAGAGGATGTATGTAAAGTAATGAATGCTAACCACACCATAAGTTCTAAAAACCCATAATTGCTTTCAGTTAATGAAGACACAAGACACCATCCAGCAGTCTGGTCCAGTATAAAGAAATCATCCACATTTCACACCGCAGTAGAGCGACTATGTGAGTGAAACTGGCATGACTGCATTAACATAACGTGAACTTTAATGCAGTTTTGATCTCCTAGTGGGACACAGCGACTTACACGCGACTTGTCCCACAGGAGACCACCCTTTAACTACAGTAGATATCAAACAGATACCCTCATAATAGAGTGTTTTTACCCACAGAACAGGCACTTGAAAAATTCTCTCTGATTTAAGAGCAGAGCCCTGCAACTTGGCTCTCCGCAGATTCTAAGATTAGTGATCAAGAGTTTTAAGAATGCAATTGCATTATAAATAAAGAACATAAGGAAACAGTAAATTACAGTTACTGTATTAGAAAATATACCAAAACAGAGATAATTCATTCTCTTTTAGAAAAAGCATAAAGTTCTGATATTTTCACCTGAAGAAGGGCACAACGAAGCGAAGTGAAAGATAGGGATGACCATTTCACTGTCACCGACATGACCAAAGCACCCACATTTAAGTCCGTTCAAGATATATGGATCTATAAACAGAATGCTGAGAACTGTTTTGTTATTGATGTTCTGAGAAAATTACATTGATGAAAGAATTCTTATGCCATTTACCATTTGTTGAATTCAAATTTTGTGACGAAAAGCACTGCAATGAGGAATAATCACTGTGTATAAACATTGATTGTATTGTAAATGAGAACGAGCGATTAGCATCAAACACATTGATTGTGGAAAACTGAAATTCGTATATATATCTATATATCAATCTATATGGTTGTAAACTACTGATTTTTTACCAATTGCATTGAATTAAGTGTGCCCTTGTTTGCCCTCCATTTTGTCTGAGTGGGACCTTGTATTTTCTCAACTTTGAATCTGTGTCTCCTTCCATGATGCCAATCTCACACTGGCCATACTGTGAGTCACCCATATGCCTGCAGGTCTACAATGTCTGAGATGGATATTGATCTGCCCCTGCCATGGCTCCAACTGCACACAGTGTATGGCACCCACAATGTAGGTTTCAATGTTTCAGTGTGATTGCCTGGCATGAACATCACGTGTAGGCTCATATGCGCAGAATGCATTGAGGGCCAATCCCCACTTTGGTCCCACTATGGCCTGTGCTACCCACATTGCAGTGCTACCAAAGCACACTGTGTCTGTGCCAGTGTGCACTGTGCAGTTCATGGAGTGCATTGGCATTCACTTTCACATGCACATCTGACATGTGTGGGTAATGGTGCAAGGCAGTGGTGTTGGATGTGACTGGATCATACGCTGTTGTGGTGTGCCCATGCATGCACCTTGTCTCATCAGGGCATGTGTCACATGGGCCTAGGTGGGACTTTGCAGAGGTCAGTCGGGATTTGTGATATGGCTGTGTTGCATTCCGGTACCTGTAGTGCATTGCATGTGCTTGTCCATATGTGCTCATAATGGGATGGCCTGTCCGAATGTTGTCTTGTGATGTTGATGTGAGTCATGCCCACGCAATTGTGCATGGTATTTTTGGCCCTGCATTGGCATGGTAGCTGTGGGACATGCATTGATGCAATTCAACCCTCCCCCCTTGGCCATGTGACCCATGCAGCAATGTGTGTAATGTTATGCTTTCACTCACCCAATCACCAGGTCCGCTGTCCCACATAGCACGCCATTCACACTGGCAGGGTGCTGTTCCGCAGGACCATGGATCCATGGGATGATCCTGGGAATCAGGCACAGCAGTGAGTGATGGTAAGGTCAGCATCACAGGTCACCTGGACATTCAGTGAGTGGTACAGTTTATGGCTCCTGTACACCTGTTCTGTGTGGTGAGGGGTCACCAGCTCGATATGTCTGCAGTCCAGTGCTCCACACACATAGGGCATGACTGTAAGTGCATGGAAGTGGGCCTTGGTGGTGTTGACCTTTGTCTTTGTGGTTGGGAGGGCAATATGCTGGGGGACATATGGCGCAGGAGGACACCCAGGACTTGCACTAGCCCTCTTGAAAATGCAGACTGATATGCCATGCAGCTCGCTCACTGAGTGATGTGGCAAGGAATTGCAGTACTGACACTAGCTTCAACCGGGTCCAGATGCCTATGATGCTCTAAATGTCACCCTGGGTGAGCTCCATCAGTTCCAGGATGGTTTCCCTGTTTAGACGGTATAGGGTGTGGATCTGCCAGTCAGTCAGGGCCCAGGATGTTGTCCTTGTGCAGGGCATTGCTGCATGCCTCCATGTTGGCACTTGCATGGCATTGTTCCTCATCATCATCCCTCTCATCCTCCTCCACTACCTGTCCTCCAGTTGCCACTGATGCAGCTCCTGCTCATACAGCTTCCCTCCAGCGTGCAGCACCCTAGGTCCATTGCTACAACTATGGGTGGCAGCATGGTTGTCTTGGTCAGTGTTTGTGGTGTGGGTGTGGTCCATTTCAGCAGTGTATTGCTTATTGGGTGTACCTAGGTGCATTGGGTGCACCTGTGGCCTGTTCTTCCCCACCTGGGCTTGTTTTTTGTCTGCTCCACAGTGCTGGTGTTTCCGGCACAGATTTGGCAGCAGTGCCAGAAGTGCTGTGCTGGTGTTTTCGGCAAAGCCACCCTCATAATGCTGCCTTATTTCCATTATGCCAATGTTTCTAGTATGTGTTATGGTAGGTCCTGCTATTTCTGTTGACTGTGCCACCGGTAACATTGGCACGGTGTGCAGTGTCCCCGGCATCAGTGATACCAGCATTACTCTCGTGGTAGTGTGGCCTGGAAAGATGCTGGTAAACAGAATTACCAGCACTTTATTTCCAGACTGGCACACTTGTAATGACCCCCAAAGACTTATTAAAGTAGGTTCAAAGTACTTCATGCTTTACATTGACACTCAGAAGATGTTAGACAGCACAAAAAAATATTGCTTTGCTTTCATTTTACCTGTACACTGTTTTATTTAGTGAATCAACAATAATCTAATATTTAAATCCAGGAAAAGACACTGTCATTGGAAATGGTGAAAACAAAAAAAAATACACAGTTGTTTAGTCACATACTTTGAAACTAAAGTATTTTACCATGAAGGGACTGTATGAATGATTCTTCCCCAGGGCGTAAAATATCGTGTGTTATTGTTTTATGATTTAACACACCTGTTTTCAATTGTTACTGGACACCATTACTTGCATTGCCTTCACTTGGTCACCTTTTGGGGATCCCACAATGCATTCTCTGTTATTCATGAAAGCACCTGTCCTTGAATATGGATGAGCATGTCATGCCTATTTGCATAATTTGCACATATATGCCTTTATGCAAACCAGGGAAATTTTAATCATGATCTATGGTCCCAATAAAGATTGGCAGAGTTCAACGACCCAAATGCTGTTTTATTACAAACCATCACTCATTCCCCAACATTGTCTAGCACACAGAGCTCCACACCTAGCACAAAATAGCATTTCAAGATATGTGAAGTACTCATCTCTGCCAAAGCCATCATCTCTGTGCTATTACAACTCTACCCCTATTTAAATCCAACCTCAAAGCTGTCCTTCTTTCTGAAGAAACGTTTTCCTAGAACTCTATGCTTCAGCATCACCCCGTTTTCCTCTCTCCCTATCCTTCATGGAAAACCCTACAGCACTTATCCGTCAACCATCCATCATTATTTCAGCACTTTCTCCACCATCTGTCCTGCCCGCCTCGTCCCTGGATTAGGTTTCCACCTTGCCCTGCAACATCTGGTCTTGCAGTCACATTGCAGTGACATTAACCTTTTCTCCTCCGCTCTGTTATCAATTATACATTTTGTAAGAGTTTTTGTGCCGAAAATGCATTGCTTTCCCTGTGATTTTTTATAAATAAATACAAACATACCAAATTGCCATTTTCCAACTATGTAATTTATAGTAAAGTAAGTACAGCAGTCAGTTTTCCTGTTTTCCTGCTCAGTTACACCAGTTCAGGAGATGACGAATGCAGCAAAGTTATAATAAATCGGCGAACCGATAGCACAGTGAGTAGAGCACTCACTTTCAAATCTGTGCAGAGCCTGCTGACAGAAGTTTGAATCCTGGCAGGGCCAACTCAGCCTTTCATCCTTCTGAGATCGATAATAAGCAGCGCTGAGATGCCTGAGGGTTCGTAGTGAGGGTTCGTAGTGCTTTATAAATGCTAAATCACTATTATTATCATCCCTGTTCCCCTGACTTTCTGTGGTAGGGAGCAGATTCTTCCATCCTAGGAGGGGACTTCACCCAGTAACAGGTATCTTATGTAGTAAAACTCCTATATGCCAAGGAAGCGGTCATGATAGTGGGGTAATAACAACTCCTACTTATTGCCTATGGTGAAGCAGAGAGATACTGGGTGATGAACGGTCATTAACTCGAACAATCAGGACCACTACTCAGGTCTATAATGCATTGACATTAACTTTTTTCTCCTTTTCTCGCCTAAAGGGAAGGAGAGTCTAATAATGAAACTATCTGAGACCAAGAAGGCCATCGAGCAAATTAATACCCTGTGGCAGCGGCATTTAAATACAGCTTTGAATGTAGGGGTACATCATTATGAGGGAGGTGGTGGACCACGAAGACAAGCCTAGTAGGAAGTCAACACTCAGAGAGGTAAGTGCAGAAAGAGGTTAGAACATGGGAGATAGTGGCAGAGAGACAAGACAGACTTGTCTCAGAACGCCCAGGCAGGATGTTCACTACAACAGAACGTTAAGACCAGGGGACTCATTACCAGGTTGGAGGTAGCCATCGTGCTGTTAGCACCATGGCTGCCCCCTTACCGCATTCCAGGTCCGGGTTCTCGGAATAGGGACTTACCGGGTCATTTCAACCTTGGAGGACCCAGTAAATCCCCATTCTGAGAACCATTCCCCATTCCCATTCGAGCCCCCAGAGGGCTCAATGGGAATGGGGATGGAGCTAATAAAGGGCCCGCTAATATCGGGCCCGTTATTATCTCCCTGAAAGACTACTGAATGATCAGTCCTTAGCGGCTCCGTGTAAGGGACCTCGTAATGCAGTGGTAAGGGGTTAACGGCAACAGCACCCTTACCATTGCCGTTAACCCCTTACTGCCGACATCGTAATGAGGCCCCATCTCTCGAGAATTCAGATTGTTACGGTGGCAGTCTAGGATGGCTGTGGCCTGCTCATAGTTGTTATGCATCATGTGGTCACAGTTCTTCCTGACCCTGGGTAATGTATACCTCCAATTTGTGTAATTAGGGCCTTTGATTGGTCCATACATTTTTAAAAGAGACCTGTTCGAAATACGTTTGGATGCTCATACTACTCATGAAATGAAATACAAGGGCTGAGTCAATTAGCCACAACTTTTCTAGGAACTTAGTCCTCACAACGTTAAACGCGCATGAACTAAAACACTTCTAAAACTTATCAGCCATTTCTGTAAAAACTGATGGGACTGAACTTGCAAGTGGCACTAATGGAGCTTGTGTGCTGATGTTATTTGGCTCTGGCAAGAGCAGAATTGTTTAAGACCCTGAAAGACATTGTATGCCTAGGTGATGGAGTTTAAAGCAACAGAGCACTGCAAAACAGAAGGACACAATAATATTAAAACAATATGAAGGATAGACTGTCGAGGGTTCACCTGGAAGGTCATGGAGAGAGTGGGCACAGAAGGTTACAGCAGCGGATAAATCAGACATCGTGACACAGTGTTTCATACTGCAACCTTCTTTTCAAATTGTCTCAAAAGAAAAAGCAGATGTGAACCGATTTGCCTTTGAACGCCAAAGAAAGAAATCCATTATCACTTCTATGATATATATAGTAATACTCGTCGGCAGCTGGCGATTAAGAAACTGCAATGCACATCATTGCTTGAAACAAGCACTGGCAATATAACAGTGTGGGCTTTTGTGTAGCATGGGAAAGGCACTGCCAAAGTGGCATTAACTGGCTATTGATGGCAGGAGGTGCACAATGATGCCAGTAGCTGGGCATCTAATAGCACTGTCTGGCAAATGCCTAATTTTTTATATACAAGTCAAAAATATTTGCATTGCCAATGCTAGTTTTTAACAGAGTGGCAGTGAAGGACATTGATAGTGCTCATAATACGAGTGTAGGCTGTAGGCAGACCTGGTGACATTTTATTACAGCAGTAGCATGGTCACAACTCCAATTAACTAATTGACTTTCAGAAGACTGCTTTGAAAAAACACTGGCAGGCACTTTGAGTGAAAGGTTTGATGGTAAGGCTTGAGTAATGGGAGCTAAAGGAGTTCCCATGAGAAGGTGTTTTGGGCAGAGAGGTGCAGGAACTGGGTGGGATTAGCAGACTCTGTGTCCTTCCTCATATGTCATACCTCCCTATCTGTGCCCTAACACAATAGTTTTGGCTTATAGGAACTATGAATTCAAACTGCATTGATGGACGTTGCTTCAGAGAGCAGAGAAAAGCAGATATACCTGTGCTCTCTGGAATATTGCGGCATAGGGTGCTCATAGGTGCAATTGGATGGGGGATTCACAACTAATCTCTTTCTACTGTGTGACCCCTTTCAGCAACATATTGATCTACTCTAGTGTGATTGCTTCTCCAGCTGGCATCCCTACACAGCACATAATATAATGGAGAAGAGGCTGCTGGCATCTACTGCAGATTAGTATCCTGCATTTCAATGCTCCTCACAAGGTAGCAAGGCTGATTGGTGCAAGATCTTCTTCTCAGCTAGCACCATAACACCATCTTCTTCTCAGATAACATCTTCTCAGCTAACACCGTGATGGGCACAGATTGGGCTCCTAAGCTGCTAATGTGATGTTGCATGTAGTTGGGTGACTATATCTGGGCTAAGTTGCATGCAAGGGGGATCCTATCTACTAGCAGTGGGTGTAGGTGCAGATATCCTTTCAGATTCTCAAGGGCGGATATGCCATGAGGCCAGGAGAATCGATTTAGAGCCCGTCGAACCTGGAGTTGGACAACCCCACTCTAGTACCTTCTGGTACCCAATGGAGTAACCTCTCGCAGCCTTGCTGTGCTTTGTCTCACCACCTGCAGGGCTACCCTCTGTGGAAAATGCCCTGGCAATATCCACAAGGGCTGCGGATATAATGCATCTTTGTTCTTAGCTGTCTGCACAGCAGTACAGCACTTACCTATGGCACTCGTGAGGTTGCTCCATCGACCTGAATTTCTGCCCCTAACAAGCAGGCGTATATTTGTGTGAGCATATTATTCATATTCAAAATGCACTTTTCTCACTTGCAGTATATTAGCGTGATTGACCCTGGCCTTTTAAATCTATTGCTTTCAGGCGTTCATGGACTGCTTTCATGTTCTCTGTATGTTGCAAACCGTTGTTGAATAAACGTACTGTCCCATTTTTTTAAAATACAGATTTAAACAACCATGTTCCTATTTTTAATGTAGGTAATGGTGGAATCTAAATCAAATAGTTAAAATGGAAGTGATGTTCCAATTAAAACCTTTTAGGTCTGTCAGCATTTTGTAAAACACTGTAAATGGTGTCTGGCAGCCAATTCAGAGACTTGGCAGTTGGCCATTACAGGTGCTGTGATTCATTTCAAAGCACACCAAAATCGTGTATAGAAGAGTAGAAACGATCTCTTCCGGAGTGTGGTTTAGGGTTCACTTCAATTCGCGACCCCCCTCTTTTGAGACTGGCTACCTGATGGGCTGCATACAGCATCATTTGATCATGAACCGAGGCTCAGTGCACAATGGCGCTGAGCTTCTGATATGGAGGGGCCTCCCTAATCCTGACATCCATGTGAGAAGCTATTTGTTGGATAGCGGGTTGTTTGAGCTTCCTGTAGATAGGATGGGACCGCAGGGCTGTGTTGGGATTGTTTCATGGAAGGGTGCCTGTGTCCGAAGGTTTGATGTCTATTTCTTCCATCTTGTGTTCAGTGTTTTACATCAATAAAACAGACTCATCCGACGTTACACTGTGCAGGTGGGAATCTGAAGTTTGATTGGGTATCAAGACTTTCTGTTCTTTCTAGATGTTATTATCAGCTCAAAACAACAATTTGTAAAGACATGAATGTCCGAATAGATGGCGTGGAACCAGAATGATTCTAATAATATATATTACGTATATAGTGTTCTTGGACATCGCAGTTTCAGTGGCCAATGGCGAACTTACCAGCAGCCTATATAGAAAGCCAACCAGCTCAAACATTCCATTACATGCAAAGAGCAGCCATCCCACAGCCTTAAAATGGAGCATTCCGTATGGGGAATTTATACGCATACGAAGAAACTGTTCTAATATCAACATCTTTGACATCGAATGTGCCCTGATGACTCAGAGATTTAAAAATCAAGGCTATCCAATCAAAGTACTGGAAAGAGCATTTTTAAAAGCTAGGGACATGGATCGTTCGCTACTACTGGTTTCCAATGCTGTGCAAACGAAGATCACGGATAATACAGACACACGTTTGATTCTGACTTTTGGTAACGGGGTCCAAAATATTCGCCAAGTAATACAAAAACATTGGCATGTCTTAAAACTAGATGAACATCTTGGCGAGCTACTGGCACCTAAAGTCAACATCACATTCCGTAGATCGCCTTCATTTAAAGATACTCTTGTACCCAGTTTCATGAGTTCTCTAGTTAACCAATCAGGAGCCAGTTGGATGAACATCAAGTCTATAATGCAATGACATTAACCTTGTTCTCCTTTTCTCGCCTAAAGGGAAGGAGCGTCTAATAATGAAACTATCTGAGACCAAGAAGGCCATCGAGCAAATTAATACCCTGTGGCAGCGGCATTTAAATACAGCTTTGAATGTAGGGGTACATCATTATGAGGGAGGTGGTGGACCACGAAGACGAGCCTAGTAGGAAGTCAACACTGAGAGAGGTAAGTGCAGAAAGAGGTTAGAACATGCGAGATAGTGGCAGAGAGACAAGACAGACTTGTCTCAGAACGCACTGGCAGGATGTTGACTACAACAGAAATTTAAGACCAGTGGCCTCATTACGAGGTTGGAGGTAGCCATCGTGCTGTTAGCACCATGGCTACCCCCTTACCGCATTCCAGGTCCGGGTTCTCGGAATAGGGACTTACCGGGTCATTGCAACCTTGGAGGACCCAGTAAATCCCCATTCTGAGAACCATTCCCCATTCCCATTCGAGCCCCCAGAGGTCTCAATGGGAATGGGGATGGAGCTAATAAAGGGCCCGCTAATATCGGGCCCGTTATTATCTCCCTGAAAGACTACTGAATGATCAGTCCTTAGCGGCTCCCTCTAAGGGACCTCGTAATGCAGTGGTAAGGGGTTAACGGCAACAGCACCCTTACCATTGCCATTAACCCCTTACTGCCGACCTCGTAATGAGGCCCCATCTCTTGAGAATTCAGATTGTTACGGTGTCAGTCTAGGATGGCTGTGGCCTGCTCATAGCTGTTATGCATCATGTGGTCACAGCTCTTCCTGACCCTGGGTAATGTATACCTCCAATTTGTGTAATTAGGGCCTTTGATCGGTCCATACATTTTTAAAAGAGAGCTGTTCGAAATACTTTTGGATGCTCATACTACTCATGAAATGAAATACAAGGCCTGAGTCAATTAGCCACAACTTTTCTAGGAACTTAGTCCTCACAAAGTTAAACGCGCATGAACTAAAACACTTCTAAAACTTATCAGCCATTTCTGTAAAAACTGATGGGACTGAACTTGCAAGTGGCACTAATGGAGCTTGTGTGCTGATGTTATTTGGCTCTGGCAAGAGCAGAATTGTTTAAGACGCTGAAAGACATTGTATGCCTAGGTGATGGAGTTTAAAGCAACAGAGCACTGCACAACAGAAGGCCACAATAATATTAATACAATATGAAGGATAGACTGTCGAGGGTTCACCTGGAAGGTCATGGAGAGATTGGGCACAGAAAGTTACAGAAGCGGATAAATCAGACATCGTGACACAGTGTTTCATACTGCAACCTTCTTTTCAAATTGTCTCAAAAGAAAAAGCAGATGTGAACCGATTTGCCTTTGAACGCCAAAGAAAGAAATCCATTATCACTTCTATGATATATATAGTAATACTCGTCGGCAGCTGGCGATTAAGAAACTGCAATGCACATCATTGCTTGAAACAAGCACTGGCAATATAACAGTGTGGGCTTTTGTGTAGCATGGGAAAGGCACTGCCAAAGTGGCATTAACTGGCTATTGATGGCAGGAGGTGCACAGTGATGCCAGTAGCTGGGCATCTAATAGCACTGTCTGGCAAATGCCTAATTTTTTATATACAAGTCAAAAATATTTGCATTGCCAATGGTAGTTTTTAACAGAGTGGCAGTGAAGGACATTGATAGTGCTCATAAAACGAGTGTAGGCTGTAGGCAGAACTGGTGACATGTTATTACAGCAGTAGCATGTTCACAACTCCAATTAACTAATTGACTTTCAGAAGACTGATTTGAAAAAACACTGGCAGGCACTTTGAGTTAAAGGTTTGATGGTAAGGCTTGAGTAATGGGAGCTAAAGGAGTTCCCATGAGAAGGTGTTTTGGGCAGAGAGGTGCAGGAACTGGGTGGGATTAGCAGACTCTGTGTCCTTCCTCATATGTCATACCTCCCTATCTGTGCCCTAACACAATAGTTTTGGCTTATAGGAACTATGAATTCAAACTGCATTGATGGACGTTGCTTCAGAGAGCAGAGAAAAGCAGATATACCTGTGCTCTCTGGAATATTGCGGCATAGGGTGCTCATAGGTGCAATCGGATGGGGGATTCACAACTAATATCTTTCTACTGTGTGACCCCTTTCAGCAACATATTGATCTACTCTAGTGTGATTGCTTCTCCAGCTGGCATCCCTACACAGCACATAATATAATGGAGAAGAGGCTGCTGGCATCTACTGCAGATTAGTATCCTGCATTTCAATGCTCCCCACAAGGTAGCAAGGCTGATTGGTGCAAGATCTTCTTCTCAGCTAGCACCATAACACCATCTTCTTCTCAGATAACATCTTCTCAGCTAACACCGTGAGGGGCACAGATTGGGCTCCTAAGCTGCTAATGTGATGTTGCATGTAGTTGGGTGACTATATCTGGGCTAAGTTGCATGCAAGGGGATCCTATCTACTAGCAGTGGGTGTAGGTGCAGATATCCTTTCAGATTCTCAAGGGCGGATATGCCATGAGGCCAGGAGAATGGATTTAGAGCACTTCGAACCTGGAGTTGGACAACCCCACTCTAGCACCTTCTGGTACCCAATGGAGTAACCTCTCGCAGCCTTGCTGTGCTTTGTCTCACCACCTGCAGGGCTACCCTCTGTGGAAAATGCCCTGGCAATATCCAGTAGGGCTGCGGATATAATGCATCTTTGTTCTTAGCTGTCTGCACAGCAGTACAGCACTTACCTATGGCACTCGTGAGGTTGCTCCATCGACCTGAATGTCTGCCCCTCACAAGCAGGCGTATATTTGTGTGAGCATATTATTCATATTCGAAATGCACTTTTCTCACTTGCAGTATATTAGCGTGATTGACCCTGGCCTTTTAAATCTATTGCTTTCAGGCGTTCATGGACTGCTTTCATGTTCTCTGTATGTTGCAAACCGTTGTTGAATAAACGTACTGTCCCATTTTTTTAAAATACAGATTTAAACAACCATGTTCCTATTTTTAATGTAGGTAATGGTGGAATCTAAATCAAACAGTTAAAATGGAAGTGATGTTCCAATTAAAACCTTTTAGGTCTGTCAGCATTTTGTAAAACACTGTAAATGGTGTCTGGCAGCCAATTGAGAGACTTGGCAGTTGGTCATTACAGGTGCTGTGATTCATTTCAAAGCACACCAAAATCGTGTATAGAAGAGTAGAAACGATCTCTTCCGGAGTGTGGTTTAGGGTTCACTTCAATTTGCGACCCCTCTCTTTTGAGACTGGCTACCTGATGGGCTGCATACAGCATCATTTGATCATGAACCGAGGCTCAGTGCACAATGGCGCTGAGCTTCTGATATGGAGGGGCCTCCCTAATCCTGACATCCATGTGAGAAGCTATTTGTTGGATAGCGGGTTGTTTGAGCTTCCTGTAGATAGGATGGGACCGCAGGGCTGTGTTGGGATTGTTTCATGGAAGGGTGCCTGTGTCCGAAGGTTTGATGTCTATTTCTTCCATCTTGTGTTCAGTGTTTTACATCAATAAAACAGACTCATCTGACGTTACACTGTGCAGGTGGGAATCTGAAGTTTGATTGGGTATCTAGACTTTCTGTTCTTTCTAGATGTTATTATCTGCTCAAAACAACAATTTGTAAAGACATGAATGTCCGAATAGATGGCGTGGAACCAGAATGATTCTAATAATATATATTACGGATATAGTGTTCTTGGACATCGCAGTTTCAGTGGCCAATGGCGAACTTACCAGCAGCCTATATAGAAAGCCAACCAGCTTAAACATTCCATTACATGCAAAGAGCAGCCATCCCACAGCCTTAAAATGGAGCATTCCGTATGGGGAATTTATAAGCATACGAAGAAACTGTTCTAATATCAACATCTTTGACAGCGAATGTGCCCTGATGACTCAGAGATTTAAAAATCGAGTCTATCCAATCAAAGTACTGGAAAGAGCATTTTCAAAAGCTAGGGACATGGATCTTTCCCTACTACTGGTTTCCAATGCTGTACAAACGAAGAACACGGATAATGCAGACACACGTTTGATTCTGACTTTTGGTAACGGGGCCCAAAATATTCGCCAAGTAATACAAAAACATTGGCATGTCTTAAACCTAGATGAACATCTTGGTGACCTACTGGCACCTAAAGTCAACATCACATTCCGTAGATCGCCTTCATTTAAAGATACTCTTGTACCCAGTTTCATGAGTCCTCTAGTTAACCAATCAGGAGCCAGCTGGATGAACATCAAGAGACCGGGCTTCCAAAAATGTTCGAAATGTAAAGCATGTACCTATGCTGTTAACATCAGTTGTTATTTACATCCCATTTTAGGAAAGAACATTAAGATTGTGTCTAGAATTACTTGCTAAACTGAATATGTGGTATATGTGTTAAACTGCCCATGCAACAAGTGGTATGTCGGTAGCACCAAAGGACAACTTAAATTAAGGGTGCTACAGCATGCTGATCCGACTTACCCTATGGCCCTTCATTTTAAGAATCAACATGGAGGCAAATTAGAGGGTTTTACCTTCTTTGGAATACATACCATCACCAAACCACTTAGAGGAGGCAACCGTGAATTAACATTACGACAGTTAGAAACCAGATGTATTTTAGACCTAGAGACAAAAAAACCCAGGGGTCACAACCTTGATGAGGAACTATATACCTTCCTGGGTACATGAAGTTCAAGTAGATATTGTCTCACATTTGCTCTGACCAGGTCGCATATGTCACATAGGCTTGTTCTTTTCTTTCCAAGTTAAGACTAGGGTACACAAATAATATGTGCCATGCCCTGAGCAATGAAATGCACAATGTGTCTCCGACTATTACATATTTATCATTTTCATACTTCTTAAATCTTTGATGATAATGGTGTTATTATATGTATATTTATATAATATTGGTCTGGGGTTTTGTTCTCACAGTTTTGGTGTTGTTTTTAAACCATTGTTTTTAAAATGTAACTGTATAGTTTTTGATACTTATTTTAAGTGGCTCTTACAACACAGATTTTTGGACTGGATTTTACCTGCTTTGCGGCGTTAAATCGGTGATAATTCTATATGGACTGAACACCAAAAAGTTTTTTACACTGCATTTGGAATACTTCCCTTCTTTTAAACATTACGATGCATGTATACGGGTCAAAAATTTGTTTTTAATATGACTTATAGGTCCTTCTATGAATTTGGATGTTTTATGCACTTAGCACTTTACAATCAAGCAATATTTGCACGCACTTTGCACTTTATAAAAGGTAAACTTTTTCTGCATTAGTTTTCCTATAAAAAACAAATTAGTAGCCCATGTGTCTACCTCTGAGTCTGTGAGAAATATAAATTAATAGAGATCTTCTTTACTTTATATAAATAGGATACTAAAATCCACACATTAAATTACTAACTACAGAGCCCTATATGTATAGGTGAGGTACATACATGGACGGAGAGCACTATGCACTTTATTCAATTGCTGCTACGTACATATTTTTGCTGCTGAAATTCTATTTGCACATAAATCCAAATTCTTTATTTTTTGCATCTTTGCACAAATCCCAACAAATAGGTATTATCGCCCACATGCATTTCGTCTAAATATCATCCGAGCCTGCTGTATGTTATATGCGATCACAGTATTTAACAATCAGGTAGCATACATATAGCAAAACACATCCATGCTTGAGCAGGTCAAAAGCATATGAGCCGATTTGCACTCTATAAAGGCTACTACTGCCCCTGATTGTTACTAGGCAGCCAGGAGCTACATTTGACTACTTCCTCCTTTTATGCAATGTCAACGTATTATGGACACACAAAGGAACGTTTTAAATCATGTTAATACTGTCGAATTTGAAAAACAAATGGTTTCTTTGTGTAATTGCTTTATTTTAAGTGGCATTATTTTTTGCCCTTTCGGCATGCACTTTTAAATTACGAATGTAATCCATGTCGTAAAATGTTAGAGGAAGATGTCTGTATTCTCTTATGAGTAAAATATACTATCCAATCGTTCCAAGATGGCTGCCTTGCAAAACATAATCAGAGAATTGTTTGGGGATAAATTGCAGTCCATCATCAGTGATGTCATCAATGACATTTGTGATGTCATCTTTGATGTCGTGGGTGTTAGTCTTAGCAGTGCACGGTGGTGGCACGAGTTATAGTTGCTTAGCTTACCATAACTGGCGAATTTCAGGGGTTTTTCTGTTTTACTTGGAACCATAATGTCCCTTTAACAACGTTTTTTCACTGAATTTCATAGGTTTTTAGTAGCGCAACTTAACCATAACGTCCCTTTAACAAAGTTTTTTCACTGAATTTCATTGATTTTTAGTAGCACAACTTAACAATAATAACTCTGACTTTACGTACATGTAATATGGAACATACTGAACCCCCTCTACTGAATTTGATGTCCGCAAACTGTTTTAATGTCCGCGGACATGTTCGGACAACAGCACCACTACCGAGAAACTGTGGGGGGGTATGTTTAATTGTTATATCATAAAATATGAACATTTTACAAATTCACAAACCAGCACACATACACATTATATGTAGTAATACATAAGAAGTGTAACCCATATATGTAACACACTAACCACTCATTTAAATACAATATTTTCTAAAATGGAATATACCAAAAGAAGAAAGAGAAGCTTCCAACATTATTACCTCACAGGAACTCCACAACCAAGAACAACAGCAGATCTACAGACCACTCAGAACACACCTTACCTGAAATAGTAAGTTTACTGCATTTTACACATGTATTTGTAAACCTTCTGTATTAGATACAAAAAACATTGATATAATGTTTTTTTTTTTCTCACAGAAATGTCTAGTACTCTGGAGTGGCTAGAGGAACATTTCCCACGTCAGGAAATGTCAGAAGATAGTGAATCTAATGGTAGACACTTTACAATATAAACCAATTCATTAATATTATTTTATATACATTTAACATATATATTTTTTTGCTTGTTTGTTTGTTTGTTTGTTTGTTTATTCATTTGTTAAGCACACCAGACTCGTGAGTAAAAGGGCGCAACGACAAGGAAATGCAAGGCTTACATAGTTACGTATACACAGGTTACAGAATTTACATATAGCTAGATGAACAATTTTTGCATGACTACAGGATATATACAATATGAACAATAGGGCTGAAGCAAAGGTACATGCACTAAGGATATAAAGCTTATATGGTTACATATACACAGGCAACAATATTTACATAAAGAACGAATATAGCAAGATATACTGTTATCTTGATTGCAGGATAGTGTCCTCAGGGGAGAGGGTGATGGGAGTCTAAGGATTGGTGGCAGTGATGTGTTTTATTAGGTTTTTCCTGAAGAGTGGATATGGTTGGTCAGCTCTCAACTCGTGAGGCAGTGAATTCCAGCTTTTGGCTGCCTTAACAGTGAAGCCATTGCCCCCAATGGTAGTGAGTTTGTATTTGGGGATATTTAGGCAATTGGTGTTCCCACTTCTAGTTGGTCTGAGAGAAGTTCTTCTCTGAAGTTTGTCTATGAGGTAACTAGGGGCTGCATTGTTCAAGGCTTTGTGTGTCAAAGAGAGTGTTTTTAGAAGTATTTTATTGGATGTGGAGAGCCATTTGTGTTGACGTCTCAAGGCAGAAATGTGGGTTTTCTTGTTTATAGCAAGGGCTGCTCTTAAGGCGTTATTCTGTAGCGTTTGGAGCTTTTGAATAGTAGATTTGTTAGCCCCAATGTAGAGGGCATTGCAATAGTCGATTCTAGAGAGTATAAGAGCTCTAGCCAGGATCAGACAACTATTGTCAGAGAGGAACGGTTTACCAGCTCTAAGAAGTTTGCATGTCTAAGCCGTAGCCGAGGTAAGGGATTTGACCTGCTTGTCAAAGGAAAGTGTGGATTCCAAGTAAAATCCCAGGGTTTTTACTTCCTTGGAGACTCTAATAGTATTGCCGTCAAAATTGAAGGATGAATATTCTTGACCTAATTTTTTTAATATTGGCCTGCAAACCCAATATTATTAGTTCAGTCTATCATCGTTCAAACATAGACCGTGAGTGGCCATCCATGCTTGAGTGATAAGGTAAACCTTGTTCACTAGGCCCATGTCCGTACCGTAATCCCCAGAAAGTGGTAGGAGAATCTGGGTATCATCTGCATAGTTAGTGTAGGTGATACCCAACTGGACCAGATCGTTGAACAGTGGCTTAGTGAAGATGTTGTAGAGGGTAGGCGAGACACAGGATCCTTGGGGAACACCACATAGGATGGGTGTAGGATCAGCCGATGCTGAGGGGGAGAAGACTCTCATTGTCCTCTCACTCAGGAAGGACTCGATCCACTTGATAGCATCCGTGGAGAAGTGAGCTGCAGAGTCAAGGTGCCGACATAAGACCTTGTGGTTGACCAGGTCGAATGCAGCGGAGAGGTCGAGTAGGAGCAGGAGTACTGTCCTTCCTTTGTCTCTGAACTCGTATATATTTGGGATTTAAGGTCGATTAGGGCAGTCTCAGTTCCGTGCAGTGGACGGAAGCCAGATTGTCTGTTGCCCAGGAGTTTGTGCAATTCTAAATACTTCTGAATTTGAGTGAATTTGTGCAGAGCAAACCAAAATTGAAAGTACTACAGAAAAAGCTGTAGTGGATAAGACTCTTCACAACATAGAAGAAAAAATGGACCTACTGTTGGCAAATTTTAATAATTTAAAAATCTTTGTGGAGGATCATTTCAAACAAAAAACTACGTACCATTGTCCCACATGTACCTGTCCCCCCTCACCATATCGCAGTCAATTATCCCCAAACCCTCTCCATGAACCAAAATATTTTGATGAGACTTCCATTCCTTCTTCACCTCATATAAATCCTGTTGAAACCCCTAATTCTCCGGTTTTTGTTTCAGTTTCTGCCTCACCTTCTCTGTCATAAATTTAACATACATGTAAAATAAAGTAAAATTTTTATATTGTGTTCTAATTCATTTCTTTTTTTTTAAAGCAATTTAGGTGTCCGCGGACAGCGCAGATGTTCGGAATGTCCATGAAGAATAGAAAATGGAGGTGTCCGAAGAACACTATACCTGTCCGTACTGTTCGCTAGCAAGTTGAAACTGTTCTAAGAATACACGCGGTGTCCTGAAATGTTCGTAAATAAACAAAATGGGGGTGTCCTGAGGACGCTATGCCTGTCCGTATTGTTCACAAGCAAGTTGAAACTGTTCTAAGAACACAAGCTGTGTCCTGAAATGTTCATCAATGGACGAAATGTGGGTGTCCTAGCAACGCTGTCCATATTGTTCGCTGGCAAGATGAAAGTGTTCTTAGAACATATTATGTGTCCTGGGATGTTCGTAAATAAACAAAACGGGAGTGTCCTTAGGACAGTATACCTGTCCATATTGTTTGCTAGCAAGTTGAAACTGTTCTAAGAACACACGCGGTGTCCTAAAATGTTCGTAAATAAACAAAATGGGGGTGTCCTCAGGACGCTATGCCTGTCCGTATTGTTCACAGGCAAGTTAAAACTGTTCTAAGAACACAAGCTGTCTCCTGAAATGTTCGTGAATGGACGGAATTGGGGTGTCCTGAGGACACTGTCCGTATTGTTCGTAAGCAAGTTGAAATTGTTCTAAGAACACAAACTGTGTCCTAAAATGTTCGTCAAGAAAGAAAACGGAAGTGTCCTGAGAATGCTAAGTCTGTTCGTAATGTTCGCAGGCAAGTTGAAACTGTTCTAAGAACATATTATGTGTCCTGGAATGTTCGTAAATAAACAAAATGGGGGTGTCTTGAGGACACTATGTGTGTCCTTACTGTTCGTAGGCAAGCTGAAACTGTTCTCAGAACACATCAAGTGTCCCAGAATGTTTGTAAATAAACAAAATGGGGGTGTCCTGAGAACGCTATGCCTGTCCGTATTGTTCACAGACAACTTGAAACTGTTCTAAGAACAAACGCATGTCCGTAACTGGTTGTTTCACTTGTGACGCACTTTTAATAACTCCAGGACCAAAACAGTGTCTGTAGAGCACCAATGCGCATGCCCAAAATAGTTTTGGTGCATTTGGTGTCCTGAGGACAACAGCTCCCTTCGCAGACGTGTTCGCGAAGCCATCATGCTGAGCGTGTGTTCTGATTGGGGAAACTGTTCGTGTCCGTGAACAATTTTAAACTACCTTTTCAGGCAATCCACAGTATTTTTCAATAAATCATCACCAAACCACAAGTCCCAGACAGTAATCCAGACTTTCTACATACTTTTTGGGACTTATTGAATCTTTTTTTTTGGTGTACAATCTGTCCGCGGACAGCGCGGCTGTCCGCGGACCGTGCACAAGCACCCCTATAAAAGACCATGCCCTAGAGCTCATTCTCATTGTGTTTCTGGCTATCCTACAGAGCACAGCAAATTTTCCTGCAAATTTGCAGATTTTTTACCATTCGTGGTAATGGTCCTAAGGCGCGTGCGAACCAAATCACTTGCAATGAGAGCAAAATGGTACTCAGTCACGGGAGGCTTGGTTCTTACAGCTTTGGGACAACTACCATGAAGCGACATCTGAGGTCATTCCACTCGGGGGCCATTCGCAAGGTTGTAACTTGCGAGGAGCGTGGCAGGTTGACTTGCTCTACTTCATCCTCTGTTTCTGATCCTGTCACCACAAGGAACACTCCTGTGGGACAGCGTATTCCTCAAGCTGCCTCACAGGCCATACGCAATGCTGATGACCCTTACCTTTCGAGGGTCACAGTTGTGTGTATGTACTGCAACCCAGTACTGTGCAGGGGGGAGAGACTTTGTAGTGCTTTTGAGGCTATCGTTTCAGAGCGCGAAAAAGTCTGCTCACTACCCAAGTGAAACCTACTCTACATCTTCCTCTCTCAGCTCGCCCTTTCTTATCCCCGTGGTTGGTGTCCCACCCTTGCCCTCCTTTCCCCTCCTCTCCTAGTGTGTCTTGTATAAAACCCCCAAAAAAATGTAAAACAACAAAAAAAAGGCTCTTTTCAGAGCCGCCTTTTATAGTTAAAAAATAGAAGTGAAAATAAATGAAGCAGTACCTTTTAGAAGTCTGTGGACATCTAAAATTTTGGGGTGCTACCCTATCATAACCATAGCAGTTTTATCTGGGATAAAGTGGTGGATCTGAAAAGAGCATTTTGGTGGTGTTTATTTGTGTTTGAAACATTTGAAATGCTCAAAATCTACTATAAAATGAATGCTGTAATTCCAAAAAAGTTTGCAATGCATTTTGTACATTTCTCAAAAAAATCTGATTGCCAGCATAAGTAAGATGGACTCCATCTCTGCGAAATATGTATGTACTACGAAACATAATATTTTCATTGTGAAAAGAGGACATGCCAAAATCTTTTAGAAAGGCACAAACAGCCTTATTGACATTGCGCCTTGCTTTCTCCATTTGTGGACCAAATGAAGAAGAATAAAGCTACATTTGTCTCTGTGCAATACGTGAAAAAAATATTTGAGAATTTGGAAACATGTCCATGACCTTCCCAAGTCCTTCTTTCATTGTAAATTGCAAAGAAATTCCAGACACATGTCCTAAACTGTTCCCTCCACAATGAATTACAATGATGTCTGGATGTTGCTCTGTTTCCAAAGTAGCATAGAGAGGTAGCAAGTCCAACCACTTCATTCCATATACTCCATGCCAGTGCACTTCCACATATGGCAATCCAAGATCTACAGCTACTCCACAGCTTTCTGCATGCACCTTCAACCAATGAATCCATGAGACTACCAAAATCCAAACAATCTGTTTTTTGAAACACACAGCCATAGCTATCTGTTCTTCTCTCAGCAAAAAGAGTATCTGAAAAACTCTCTCCTGTGACAACACACCCACTAAACTTTCTTGACCAATCCCTTTCTCTACTCATTCTCATTTGCATGGCTCCCCAACACAAAAATCCCTGGATGTAACATCGATGTCCGCAGACTACCCCCGTGTCCGCGGACATATCGTAACATCAACAGTCCTTCTACCATTTCCTTTTCACTTTCTGTGACATTCCCTCATTGGATATAGCTAAGAAGTCACATGAACATCCACCAATCGCATCCAAGATTTCTACATCTAACTGCATCATCATAGATCAGCAATTTTAATGTACTGTTAATCTCTCTGAGTACGAGTGTCATATCATTGGAAAGCACGTTCTACCAGAAATACTGTACAAGACTCCAAGATTTCTACTTACAACTGCAATATCCATATGCATGAACACAAACTACAGGTATGCATATTTTCTATATAGTACATCTACAATTTTTATAGATTCATATAAACAAATTAAATGACTTTTACCTTGTATAATCTATAGAATTTACTGTCATTTTTTCCATCTCCTAAAATCAATTGTCACTTCCAAACAGATCTGCTATTTAATTTCTTTTTACACTCATATTTTCAAAGCACGTTTGAACTAACATAGTTAAAGTACAAAATTAAAAGTTAACATACCCAAACAAAATTGCATGGATGCAGTATGTTCAAAAATCAAAAAACAATACTAGTACAAAAATGTAAACATTTATTTAGTTATATTTATATGCTGCGCAAGCAGCCCATGGCATTGATGCGCTGTTACTCACAAGAGCTCAGTTACAGAAATAGTGGTATTAAGTGATACATTATAAAGTCCACAAGGCATACAAATGATATTTTGGTTGGTACAGTTAGTCATTACAATACATTTTATGCATTAAGAACATATGATATATATTCAACTGGTACAACACATCTTATGTGAATAAGATAGTTTTCATGATTTTGAGGAAGGCACTAAGGGTCAATGTCAATTAAAAAAATCAATGTCTAAATTAAAAACAATGCTATATACAAACAAAATTCCTTAATTATTTCCTTTACAATTGCAGTGAAGACCATTCTCCTGAAAAGAAGCAGCCAAATTTGAAGTACAAAGAAGAACTAAGAAGACACCTGCTCATTTCAGAAAAAAAGTAAGTTGAATACCACCATATTATTTGTAATATTATTCAAGCACATTGTAAGGTTAATTCATACTATTTCTGTGTCTAAAAATAGAGATTGGCACCATTCTGTCTACAAATCCCCATTTCTTAAACAGAGATTTACAGGCAAAATGACACACAATTTCTTAGTGTTCGACACACAAATAACCCAACTGAACCCCTAGAATTTTGATATTATAGAACAAACAACTGTTTTAATTGTATACTATTAGATTTAATATTTCTACTTCTCGCTACCAACAGCTTACTTTCTACTATCTTCTGAACCCCAGTTTAGTAGCACATACATTCAAGAATAGCCATCCCAACTAGTCGTAGTTGCCCAATGCACAATCACACACCATTACATACATCTCTATTATCTTACTCACACACTCATGCAAACAGCACACAGACATTAAGAACACCCCAACCCATACCTTCTTTATTTTTTTCAACAGACCCTAAAGAATGCCTACCAAAAATCAAGTCCGTAGGAAGCAACGCAGAAACAGAGCAAATGAAAATAGAAGTGTCCAAAACAAGCATCCATCTCTAGCAGAATTTGTAAAAAAAGTTAAAACAAAATAGCTAATACAGTCTTTTAGTGAAACAAAACAAACTTCAAGTACAGAAACTTTGCCTCCTCTATGAAAATGTATAACAAACCGCAAATCAATTAACAACAAAACAGCTACCACTACAGATAAAACTGTTCCTATAAATCTTGATAAAGTCCAAACTAAGCATACCAAAAAAAGTATTCTAGCCAAAATATTCTGTCACAGAGTCCTGCAAAATCTTCTAAAAACAGGAGAGAAATGAAACTCAACCCTAAAAACCTATCGTAGGAAATTAATTTTAGAAGCATTGATAGACAGTGCAATCCTTCTCAAAAGAAAGTTATTTATTTTAGTGTTAAACAAAATTAAACCACTAACAAAACTAATGAGTACATTACAAAAAAGACTTCTCAATAAATGAAATGTCAACATAAATAAGTTCTTAAGTATCTGTGGGGTGAATGGAGTCACACTACAAGCACAGAACCATACTTTAATGAAGAAGCATACAAACACAATTGCCATCCATAGCAGTGGACGAGGTTATGATAAAGTGAATAATACCATAATAGAACAAGAAATACTACTTACAAAATTATCCCCAGAAAACTTAGAATTGCCTCTCCATTCAACTGATTCAGAACGTCTACTATACAAATGGCCATGCACGTCAATGTGTAACATTCCCAAAGAATCTTTCAAATCTTTACGTCAATTCCTCAATCAATATGTGAAAGGCAAAGACAAAATGAAAATTAAACTACTGCAAAATATGGATACCTCTCCAGTGCGCAAGTACAGAGGACTAAAAGGACATTCATTGGCCTGCATTTCAGGACCTATTTGCAAACCCACCTTCCATTATAACAAAATGATATCAACATACCATTCAACTATGAGAAATCTAGTCTATAAACTGTACTATGCTAAAGGTCCTGCTTTAGCACTAGCCAATTTAAATAACATTCTTCTACATGGAAGACCTACTTGAAGAAATCGACTATATCCAGACAAAATATTTTGAAAGTGAAAGCCACTTATAGAATGAAATACCTTTAAAGCAAATTAGCAACAATTCTATGCAGAGCAACCTTCTTCTACACACATACAAAAAAGAAATACTGAAATTTAAAAGTACATCTGCTGAAATACCAAACCATGTGTGTGTATGTTGCCGTAGAACTTTTTATAAAAGTAACACAAAAACTGTAGACCTAACATACAAAATAGAAGACAATGAAGATTCTAAATGGTTTGAATTAGCTCTCTACCTTGTAGCAGAAAACAAATACAAAATAACTGAACCCTTAATACTTTGCAATTACTGCACAACAAATCTTGACAACAACCAAACTCCTTCACGGGCTATCACAAATAATTTGGAATTATTTCCACTACCAAAACCCCTACAACAACTGAATTTATATGAGAGCATCATAATTCAAACAGTACACCCCTTCAACCAAAAAGAGCAAAATTACTTCCCTCTGAATTAGTGAAAGGTATTCGTGGAAAAGTAGTGTATTTACCATTAGATCTAAAAGAAAATGTACACACTCTAGGAGTGCAAAGTCCAATGGAACAATCTTTAATTGTTTTAGTAAATGGTATACCTACAAAAGACAAAACATTTGTTAACAACTGGTAGATTTACATAAAGTTAGACAAGCTTTGCAAAAACTAAAAGACAATAATGAATACTACAAAGAAATTAATATTGAGGAAAACTTGAAGTATACCACTGAAATAATTCAAGAGACACAGGAAGCTGGTCAATTTGAGCTCCTAGATCCTGCTACAATAGCCAATACTTTAGACCATTATACAATTCACCCATTGCATTCTAATGTCCCCGTAGAAGTTGCACTAGAAACGTACCAAATGCGTCAAACAAAAAGATCACCAATCAGCATATGGGAAAAAAGTATACAAGCACGTGCTTTTCCTCTACATTTCCTACTGGCAAAGGAGGAAGGTACGATGATAGACCTATTCAAATAACAGCATCAGAATATCGCTCATTACGGATGTATTCTGAAGATCCCAGATTTAGACAAAAGGTGGAATACATATTCCACCTACTCTTTGAAAGTGAACTAGCAACTTTATGTTATGGAGTTGCACACACATTAACATCATGATCCCACTTTCAAAATATGTCAGCTACACAATTATTACAAAAAGTGCAACAAAAAGATGAGGTTTTATAAAATTAAATATTACAAATCTATTAGCAAATATGTGTGGTACTAAAGAATATTGGTTTTGACGTCACAGACATGTACGTTGTATGATAAGAAACCTTGGCCCACCCACTTCGTTTGTTACATAAAGTTGTGCAGAATATGCATGGGAAGATGTACATGATTTCCTACGCATATCAAACAAAAACAAAACAAACATAGATATACTAACACCTGGAGATCTTTGTTCTCTAGATCCTGTTAATGTTTCAAGATATTTTCACCATCGCTTCATTGCTATGCTGCACTTTATTTGTAATAAAACTGCTCCTCCCCTTGGAGAAGTGCAACACTTCTTTTGGAGAAAAGAATTCCAAGCCAGGGGAACACCACATATCCACATGCTTTTATGGATTAAAGATGCTCCTAAATTTGGTCAAGACAATGACGCCACTGTTTTAAAGTTTATTGAAAAATATGTCACTTGTCAAATTCCATTAGAAGCAACAAATAGTGATCTTCAAGCACAAATTTACAATTTCAAAGACACAAATGTGGCAAATATTGTTGTCGCAAATACAAAAACAAAGGGAAATACTACACCAAATTCTGCTTTGGTTTCCCTAGACCGGTTATAAAAACAGGTCAAGTGAACAACTTCATGTCTTCAGTTAGACATAGTGTTAAAGGCAAATCAACTAAAATATATATTACATAAAAAGAACAGAAGAAGAAAAATATATCAATGATTACAATCCAATCATTGCCCACATATGGAATGCAAACATAGATGTGCAGTACATTGCAGACAATTCCACTGCAGTTGCAAGATATGTTACAGCATACTTAACCAAAGCAGAAAAGACAGAGCTACAAGACCTCTGGAATGACCTGTCATCAGACAAAACACTGTCTCAAAAATTATACAGGTTGGGCATGAAAATGCTCTCCCATAGAGAATGTGGCTCCTATGAAGTAGCTGATTGTTTAACTGGTACTGCTTTGTATGGAAAATCTGAAAATATAGTATGGCTATGTCTTGGCTAAGTCTTGGTCCTGCTAAATCTAGAAAAAGAATTCTAAAATCATATGAAGATATAGAAACAATAGCCAAACATGATCCCAACAGACAAGACATTTTAAAAAAACAATTTGCTGGACACATACTACCCAAACAGAAGTACTACTTTGGAAACCATGGGCCTCAATACGACCCAGGCGGTAATTGTGAAGGCAGCTTAGTAAAACTCACCAAACCAAATTTAATTAATCATATCAAATTGTCATTAAAGACTCCTCAATATAAAGAACTATATTACATGTTCCTGCTACAACTCTTTAAACCATGGAGAAAAGAAGAAGCAATGCTAGATAACTATTACTCCTAGGAAGACACTTTCAAAGCAAATGAAAGCACTATAACTGATGTAAACTTTACACAGTACAAAACAATGTTGCACAATGAACAGCAACACGAAGAAGAACTGCAGGCCCAACTAGATAAGGACACTCCTGACAGTAGTCAACCTTCTGTAACAGGAAGCCAAGAACCACTGGGAGAGCCACTAATGGCAAATGAGGCAGAATTAGCTATGACAGAAGTAGAAAACACCATGTCTCAGTATGAAGATAAAGAATTCCTAACTATACTCCAATCAAAACTAAACAATGAACAATGTAGTATTTTTGAGGAAGTAACAAAAGAAATTGCACATGGTGTACAACATGAAAAAAAGAATACACCTGCCAAAATTACAAACCCATACTACTGTACGTCAGTGGTGAAGCTGGTTCTGGCAAAACATTCTTAATCAAAATCATCAGTAAATTCCTTCAACAATTGACAAACAACAAACTGTCAGCTGTTGTCTATTGTCACTGCCCCCACAGGTTTAGCTGCCTACAACATAGGCGGTGTCACTTTACACCGATTACTACTCCTGCCAGTAGAACACCAAATCAAATTAGACTATTACAAACTTTCTGCAGAAGTTGCAATGGAACTGCGCAGAGTATTAAAACAAATGAAAATGCTACTAATAGATGAAGTGAGCATGGTCTCCAACCTAATGTTGGCCTTGATTCACCTCAGATTACAAGAAGTACTCAAAACAAACTACAAAGAGCTTTTTGGAGGAAAATACATTATTGTTTTCGGAGATCTTTGTGAGCCTATTTTTAAAACCTTAGGACACAAACTCTGCTGTAAAACTGTTGGCAGCATTGGAAATGTCAACCTTTAGCAACATTTCCAATACAGAGAATTAACAGAAAACATGCGGCAATCTGCAGATCTCACTTATGCAAACATCTTAAAAAGTATTAGAGTTGGTATATTATCTCAAGAAGCACAAGCAATATTGAAATCCCAGCACATTCATGCACTTTATGGCCATAATGCATGTGCTACGGATGTTATGGAACAATTATCCCACACAAATGCCAATTGCATGGCTTTAATGCCAACTCTTGCAAACTGTTTCAAATTCAATGAAACAATGTTGAAAAAAGAAATGCAACCAATAATTGAAATTAGCGCGTTAGACAAACTAGACATACATGGTATGACACTACACATGTGTGAACAAGCCACAACAAGACTAAATAGTTTAGAAAATTCAATCTTCAACACAGCTGGATTGATAAAAATATTAAAAGTATTCTTAAATTGCAGAGTAATGCTTAAACGTAACCTTGATGTGGATCAAGGACTAGTTAATGGAGCACTGGGTACAGTTGTTGGCTTTCAAACATACCCACGTGACAACAACATTCAGTTTGTCAATATTCTCTTTGACAAACTTTCAGAATGAAAAGGATAGGACGCTCAACAGCTCGATTACTTCTTTTCAAAGACATGTATGTACGAAGAGAACAATTTGCTCTAACTCTTGCATACGCAGCCACCATTCATAAATCACAAGGTCTTACCCTAGACAAAGCATTGGTAGACATTGGTAACACAGTCTTTAAAGAAGGCATGAGCTACGTAGCACTATCACACTTACGTACACTTGACGGTCTATTTCTAATCAACTTTGATGCAAGTAAAGTAAACGCTGATATTCCTTGCATTTCAGAATACAATAGACTTCTTTCACTATACACCCCATCTAAAAACATATCCTATTCCACAAAAAGTTAAATATTCTAAAAGAAAACTAAATCAAACAGAAATGCAACAGGATGTCACTGCAAATCCTCCAAAGATATTAAAAGAAAGTAATACTTCATCAAGTACCAAAATCAAAAAAGAACCTATTAGGGAAAGTACACCAGGTACTTCTTCAAAGAAGGAAGACAAACTCCAAAATAAACACTCAGATACAGAACTACCTGGTCCATTTAAACTTTCAAATGTAAATGGTGTAAGTTGCTACGCAAATGTAGCAATGGATATTGTACTTCAATTACCACCAATTGTTGACAACATTTACTTACACAGTTCAGACCATTTGTGTTTGGAAATGTTAGTACTTCATAGAAACACAACAAACAATCCTGACAACACGTATAGTGTTTATGGAATAAGACAACAATTGGACTACTATGCTGGAATGGTGAAATTCATTATAAACTCACAGGAAGATCCACAAGAATTTCTAATGTACTTATTAAAAGTACTGGAAAACAAAAACATACCTATAAATGAAATCTTCCAGATTTCATACATGTGGAAACATACATGCACTCTGTGCAACAATGTGACACATGAACAAATCCCCAATGAGCGCTTTATATATGTATCAATACCTAATTGTGAATCTGTTCCATTTCAGCAACTTGTACAAAATGCAAACCATGGTTGATTATGTACTACCTGCAATTCAGATAATCGCTTCACCTTACTAATACAAACACATAGTAAATACGTAATACTAATGCTTCTACGTTACAATGCAGATGGTACCAAAAACAACTGCAAGCTGACTGGATTCACACATGGTCAAGTATCACTTGATAAGAAAACCTTCACAACAATAGGTATAATCTACCACATAGGAGGCACAACCAATGCAGGTCACTATACTGCATATATAAAAAAGAATTGTGGGTGGTTCGAATGTAATGATAGTACCATTACTCTTAAGCAGAGATTACCTGCAAATCTTACAAATACTTATTTAATTTTCTTAAAACCAAAATGTATTAACTAAACTGTACTTAAACATTAAATAAACTTCTATTAGAAAACTATAAACGGTTACAATATGCCAACAGCTGTATAACTGCCCCAAGATTATACAACAACTAAACAGATAAATGAATACCACTAAATTATATCAAAAAATAAACAGTTAGAATATGCCAACTGGTATCTAACTACCCCAACATTTTCAATAACCAAACAGATAAACAAAATATGTCAACAGGTATGTAACTGCTCCAAAATATCTGCAACACGCCAATATATAGAGCATTAAACAAAAATAACAAGTGAACACAGAAAACAAACAAACAAATAGACTGTAGCATAACAGAAAAAAGTTTTTTTTCAATCCAACATGGATTTTTTTTTCTCCCACAGACCCAATGATTTTAGCAACAAACACAGAAATTGGGCAAATTGCACAGTACACTGGTTTGTAATCTACTAATTATTCAATGTTATAAGTTGTTACAAACTACCAATACTAACATGATCTTTTCTTTTATCACAGAAATAAACAAGAAATACATGTACTCCAGTTACTAAACCAAACAGTAAGTATATTATATTAAGTACAACCATCACAGCAAATTACACCCATAGTGACTTATAACTTTGCTGCCTATAAATTTGATCTTGTCCATGCACCCAAGAGTATAGACCCTGCCCACAACCACCACAGCATATCACACCCATAGTGTCTTTTAACTTCGTTGCTTATAAATTTGTTCTGGGATCCAAAAGTTATAAGCCACTATGGGTGTGATATGCTCCGGTGGTTGTGGCCAGGGCATAAAGTCTTGGGTGCATGGACATATAGCCATTCTCCCAAGACTCTATGCCCTGGCCACAACCATTGCAGCATATCACACCCATAGAGTCAGACATTTCAACTATACCATATGGCCACTTTTAATGTCTGCGGACATCAGGAGTGTCCTTAGAACAGTTTCAACTTGCCTACGAATGGTACGGACAGACATAGCGTCCTCAGAACACCCTCATTTTGTTTATTTATGAACATCCCAGGACACATTATGTGTTCTTAAAACAGGTTCAACTTGCCTGAGAACAAAACGAACAGGTTTACCGTTCTCAGAACACACCCACTTTGTTTATTTTCAAACATTTCAGGACACCGCCAGTGTTCTTAGAACACTTTCAGCTTGCTTGCGAATAATACGGACAGGCGTAGTGTCCTCAGAACACCCCCATTTCATTTATTTAGAACATTTTAGAACATCTGCGTTCTCCGCGGACAAAATGAACACAACAGGGGGGTCTACCACCTAAATAAATACAACATTTAACCCATCTCTTACTCCCCCACCCTCCCCCACTACCGTGGCTGTGTAATATATATATTCATTGAAAAAACCTTGTTAAAGGGCCCTTATGGCTAAGTTGCACTAATACAAACCTCAGAAATTCAATGAAAAAATGAAAAAATGTTGTTAAAGAGACACTATGGTTAGAAGTAAAACCGAAAAACCTCAGAAATTCATAATTTATGGTAAGCTAAGCAACCATAACTCGCGGCAGCAATGTGCACTGCTAAGACTAACACCCCAGACATCGCAACTGCTAGGCTATGCATGATACATATAATGATCCATCTGGGAACTATTTGGGCACATAGGAAGAACAGATAGGAAGAACTAGCAAGGGACCAGGGATCATACTTGTACAGGTTTAGTGGATATTGGTAGTCTATTTGCCAAGATAATAATAATAATAATTTGGCATTTATATAGCGCTAGGAACCCTCAGGTATTTTAGCGCTGCTTATTATTACCCATGGTGTGTGGTGCTCATTTATCGACCTCGGAAGGATGAAAGGCTGAGTTTGGCCTTGCCGGGATTCGAACCTGCGTTAGCAGATTCTGCACCGATGTCAAAGCGAGCTGTGCCACTTGACCGACAAAGATAGTTTGGGACTATTTGAGATGTTTCCATAGAAAATCAAGATGTATGCATATGAAGTGTACGTACAAAAGAGTTGTTTTGAGTTTTGGGGCAAGAAGGGAAGATATGAGGAGGAAGAACTCATATATTGTACGAAGTATTGTACATTTTAATGTGGGTCCATCCTGTATGTAGGGAGAAAATTCAGTGCTATTTTCATGAACATTGTGATAATCAAGAAAAAACTGAGATTTTTTTTTCTCCAAGTTTCAATAAAAGGGTGTTTGTTTTACAGGAACATGTTGGGAAGTCTGAAGGCATCACGAAACAAGACACAGACAACAGATTCAGAATTAAAAATAAAACACTTTGGGCCTCATTACACGGATGGCGCTAAGGGATTACCGGCACCGGTAAGGGCACCGGTGCCGGTAATCCCTTAGCGCCATGCTACGAGGTCCCTCAGCGGGTCCCGTCCTTAATGTGTGGCCAGACCACACGTTAAGGAAGGGACCCGCTGAGGGACTTCAGGGCAAATAACGGTACCGCTAGTAGCGGTACCGTTATTTGCTCCTTCCCCATTCCCATTTGTGCCCTATGGGGGCTCAAATGGGAATGGGGAAGGGCCTTGGTGAATGGGGAATTACCGCCCCGCCAACCTTGGAATGGGGTGGTAATTGCCTCATTCACCAAGGCGTAATTGGTAAAATACTGGCGGCAACCATGGCGCTAATAGCGCCATGGTTACCGCCGTCCGTGTAATGAGGCCCTTTATTACCTTCAAAGTCAGGATGGAAAAAGGCCTAACTTGCCCTATGCTAAGGTGGGATTTCCCTACCTAAATTAAACTAAGGAAAGTCTGAGGGAAAGAGTTCAACTTAAGAAGACGTCTGTGCCCAAAACATATACTTGGACTCACAACTAAATCTGTACAATGTTTAGGGATGTCAGCAACCAAAGGAAAACAGTGTTCAACACAAAGATCTGTGTTTCTTCCAACTCACAGCCTCTTTTCAGCTCTCTTCCTCAAGTGTCAAGCAGTCCACAACAAGTCTTAAAGTTACCTTCCTCGGATTATAGTCTTAAACAATATTCAGGGTTCCCTTCCCCAACTGCCAAGCAACAGTTCAAACACAAGGGAACCTTCAGACCCCGTCCTAACATCAACAAATGTCTCAACTCCCAAGGGTTCCCTTCCCCAAGATGCAGTTTTGTTAAACAACACAGCTCAAAAGAAAATATCCTTTCTTCTTAATTTTAATTTCCAAACTTACGTTATTTCTACTTTGAAGTATTTGCTCCTGCAGATTGTAGATTTCACAC